>NC_056751.1:128149035-128296535 GCF_019279795.1 Protopterus annectens | reverse complement strand
TATTTGTTTTAATAGTTAATTAATCAATTAGACATACTATTGGATGGTATAAAAAGACAAATGAACAGTGCATTATAGATTCTGATGAAGTCTCTGTGTCTACTGGTTTTTACCTTGGTCTTTGTGTTGGATTTTTAAAGTTATTAAATCATAAAACTGTTTTCGTCTCGTTGATGCTGTGTATATACACTCGGTGAAACAGAAAATTGCAAAGGGCAGCCTTAATAGTGCCAGAGCAGTGATTTATTTTGGTGGTTTAATGTAAAACATGCTGAATTGTAACTGTACAAGGGAAAATTATATGTTCACTTACGATTTCAGCATGTTTTACATTAGGGTCACATTAACTACAGTTCTCGTGCTTGTGGAAGGTGCTCGGCGTTAACAGCTTCTCATAGTGCGCCTGGATGTAAGCACAGAGGAGCCATGAGAAGGTACTTGGGGTTAATGAGTTAAGTGGAGTAGATTTTCAATGTGGGCTTATGATAATGATTGCCATCCTTTCTTCGCTCTGGTGGAAAAAGTTCTAGAATTTCTAACCATTCATTTTGATCAAGACACCTCCACCTCTAAAGTTAAAGTCCAATTAGCGCCATTTCTAATTTCCATAATGGTTTTGGGGACCTTACTCTTTTTTTCTCATAGACTATGTAAAGTGTTCCTCAAAGGAAATATGCACTTGAAGCCTTCATTTAAAGATCCCCTACTGCCATGGGACCTGACCATTGTTCTCCAGTCTTTTTTGCTTTCCCCTTTTGAGCCAGCAGCAACATGTGACCTAAAGTTTCTTTCATGGAAAACGCTTTTCCATGTAGCTGTAACTTCAACAAGATGAGTTTCTGAGACACAGGCCTTATGTTCAAAATCCCCTTAAGTTTCCACAAGGATAAAGTTTTACTCATTACCAGTCCATCCTTTCTTCCAAAGGTAGTCTCTTGAGTCCAACATTAATCATACCATAGACTTGCATGTTTTCTTCCCCAGTTTTTCCAGCAAAGGCGAGTATTTCCTACATTTGCTGGATGTTCACAGACAATTAGTTTTCTGCCTCAACAGAACTAAAGAATTTAGAAATTCAGAGCAGTTTCCTTCTCCAGCACAACTTTAGGGAAGTCCGTTTCCAAAGTTACCTTGTCAAAATGGCTGAGAGATTGTGTTACGTACATATGTAATATGTGCCAGTGAGAGCACATTCCACCAAATCAGTGGCCACTTCATCTGTTTTCTACTTCAAGGCTTTCATGAATGAAATATGCGCAGCAGCAACATGGGCTACTCCACATACTTATATCACTTGTTAGAAATTAGATCTGATCTCCAGGAGAACAGCTTCCTTTGGTTCTATGGTTCTCAGGAATATCCTTCCATAGGACCACCTGGGATCTAAAATAGCTGGGGACTCTTTCCTAGGAGTCAAGAATAGATGAAGATTGACAACATCAGTTAAAGAAGTTATGTCTTACCATAATGTTCCATCTGTGTTGTTGATCTTCATCTATTCTTGGCATCCTACCCTCCTTACTCCTCCTGTGAATTCCTGGAGGAGTGAACTTCTGTCCTCGGTGTATTGTTAGGATTCACCTTGGACATGGCTTCTTCATATTTGCTCATAGTTGTTCTGGCTTTCTGGCTTTTTATATAAGTTTGCAAACTCAATCTGAGGTAGTTGGGAGAGGGGCATTGTGGGTAGAGTATTAGCTCGAGAGATTTTTGGGTTTGGGCAAGCTGTATAACAGGTGGACCAGTTCCAAAGACTGGAACAGACACCCCAAGAGTCAAGAATATATGAAGATCGACAGCACAGATGGAACGTTATGGTAAGACATAACTTAATTTTTCATTTATGTACATTATACATTATATTTGTTTTCTTTCTTTACTAACTACATTTCAGTCCAGTATGACATAAATTGCTCAATTCCTGACTTACTTTAAACCTCACACTTTCTCATCCTGAACATTATTCTTTATGCATTGTTCCTATAAATTCCATTTATTTCTCTGTAATTTGCTGTTTTCCTTTCCTGAAGATCCTACTTCCTAATTTTTTATCTATTTTACAGTATTCAGTACTTGTATTGCAATTGGTTTAGATTCTGATTGCCATTTTCTAGTAGTTTTTTTTTTTTTTGGCAGCTGACAGAATTTAACTGAATATGACCTTACTATGTCTAGTTAATTCAGATCCTGTGTCCCAGCGCTCAAAAGAATCATTTCCTTAGAGCCATGTACTTCCCTGATATTTCGGGGGAAGTACATTTTAAAATCTGACAACTTGTTACATTCCCAGAAAAAATGTGCACAGTTACTTTTTTCTACCACAGCATACCACTAATATTTGCCATCTACTCAAGGAAAAATTCTGGTAAGTCTTCTTGGGGCATGAAAAATACTTATGCAAACACTTCCAAGCAAAAATCCTAAACCTTTTGGACTTTGTTGATGAGAAGCTAATTATTGTCTTTTTAAAAAAAAACTTCAGAGACCGTAAAGCAAACTACTGGCTTTGACAATCACATTGGCTCATACCTTTCAACCCCTTAGATCAAAACTTTGGACAAAGCTGTAAGTAATGGAGGGACAGAGGTTCAAAATTAGGGACAGTTTTTAAATATTGCTGTGATAAACTTAGAAAGCTGTTATAGTAACAGGTTTTGCATTACCATGAATTTTCTGAATGGTATGCAGTATAAAACTCAAATGTCGGTCATTATTTTACAAATTCAGTCTAATGATTTGCCAGAAAACCACTATTTTATGAAAAATGGACCAAAAGTATGAGACAAAAATCTGGATGTTCTGCAAAAGTCTGTACAGTTGAGAGGTACAAGTTGGCTTCATTAGTTAATCTAAAGCAGTCCTTGCTTTCTCTCTTCCTCGCTCTCTCTCTTTCTGTCACATGGTCATCACCAGTTATAGAAAATAATAAGTAATACATTTGCTTACATTAGTTTCGTAATTTTAACTTTCACCATCATAAAAGTTTTTTGAATTTTTCTTTATGCAGATTACAGCTGTGAAATATTTTAAGTATAAAACTGTCATAAATGCATCATTTTTAATATAAAAACACTTGTCAGCTCAAATTCAAGATGAATACAAATTTGTATCCCAGAAATTGTGTAATAAACCAAGAAGCAATGTTAAAATACCAAGTGATAATTTTGAAATCCATAATAAGTGGTCTAATACTGCCCCATAGTGGGGAAAAACATTATTTAGCAGTACCATAGAAATACTCATGCTGAAAATGCATAGTTTAACTCTGGGTGAAAAAATGCTCCCATTTGTTCCTTGTAATGTAAGCCAGTGTATAGTACATCTGATATTCTGGTATGTCAATCATCTATTGATGCCTGTAAAAATAAACCTTGATTAAGTATGTTTCATGGTATGTTTATAGAGAGCATTGGTGGTGGAGTGGTGGATACTCGCTATCTCAAGTTCGTTTTGCATTATATGTCACTGATGCATTCCTTGATACATACTTTAAATGAATGAGATGTCTGCCCCAAGGTGAACTCCACACAGAAGTACTGACCTAGATAAATATCCCATCCAGTAATGTAGATTACTAAATGTCATGTCTCTCAAGGTTTGTGGCTGTTTTTGTAGAGAAAGTTTTAATGCACTGGAATACTGGTACAGAAATTACAGTGACCATATGGTGAACAATCAGCAAGGGATTGTCTGTATAAGAATATTGCTTTGTTAGCAACCTCTGTTTCCTTACCATTTGGCTGTACATGTCCTCTTCTATAAGGTAAAAAAACAAAACATTGTATTGGAGGGGATACTATGTAGAAATGTCTTTTCATAAGATATGTCAGTTATTCTTAATGGTAGATCTGATGTCAGTTTTCATTCTGTCCTCAACTGATGGGTTTGGATCTGATCCTCTGATGTAACTCTACCATTACTAAAGCTCTTGGCAACCAAAAAGTTCTCGAGCTCTTACTTTACCCATAACACACCAACCTTAAGTTACCTCAGATCTCATTTGTTGTTTTTTGTGAAAGACTCGGTTGACCATAGCTCTCGAGCATTTTCAGATAAATGATATAATTGTCTTCTAAATCTTAATATTTTCTAATTTGTCTTGCATTCTATGTAGTTCATATTCCTTACCTTCTCTTGAGCTATTGCACAGTGAGTGCCCCTTTAAAATAATACTATTAGTATTTTCCTTTCCTGTGTACCCTTGGTGTAGCCATTTATTACCATTGCTGATCGTTTTTCTTCTTCCTTTCTGTCCTAATAAAAAGTAAATCTGTTTCTACTTAAATTTGCTAGTTTGTAATTGTAGTTATGGAGGAAAAAGGCCCCTCTGTATTTGAAGAGTGTGTTAAGTTAGGGCACAAACGTTCTGTGTCTGCTGCCTACACTGTCTGTTTACTGCCTTGGGCCTTTACATCTTCAAGAGGATTGATTATTCCATCTGCCATGATTTCAATCCCTGGACACTAATAGAAATGAAAAATAAACTTGTATTAAAAGTTTTCCTCCCTTCGGCTTTTGAAGAAGCAATATCTGGGGCTCAGTCCTGCAGAATAGAGAGCTGAAGCCTTTATCTCCGAAACCATCCACATCATCCACCCCAGTTTCGGAGCCGTCCAGGAAAAGATCTAAGCTGGATCAGACCTCACCCTCAGATGCAAAGAAAAAGAAAAAAATTGATGGACACAATTATCTCAGATCTGACATACGTTACCACGTCCAGTAAGACGTAAACAGTAAACAGTAAGAAAGCTTAAACAGCGCATTTATGAACACACTTATGCTATAGCAAGGTAGGACTTAAACAATGCCCTTGCAAGGAATATTAATGTTTGTCCTGGACATTCCTTTAAGTTTACAGTCTTGGGAAAAACATTTGTGGATAATAAAGGTGGCCCCTGGCAGGTTCATTTAGAAATAAATGAACTTGTTTGGCAGTTACGTACATGGGCATATACTTACCCAGGCTTAAACGAATTTGTATCCATTGCTTGTGTTTTTAAATTATTATCTACTAAAAGGTAGATGTATTGTATGAAGCATGTTGTCTTTTTGCTCAAATGTTATATGCTTACAAGCACACATAAGAATAAGGCAATATATGCTGTGTGTCTTTTGTTTTAAATGCTAGAGGTTTTAATTTAACAAATAAATGCTATATTTGTAGGGATTATACAATCATCTATTTTAGATGTTTTTGAAACTAGTATGATGCTGTTACAAAGTTGTTAGCATATAATATATAATATATATATTTTTAAAATAGGTATCTTGATTATTAATTAGTGTGTTTCCAATAACTAAAATACTGATGTATTTTTATATATTTATACACATATTGTTATATTTATTTTAATACGTGTTTATTAGTTGTTTTTGGACAAATATAGTCACACATATATAGAATAGTTTTATGGGTCTTAAAATTTTAAATTAAGGTATTCCTTTAAAGTGTAGTACATAAAGCTATTTAACTTAATTGGATAAGTAATACTGATTTAACGAAATTTAATTGACTGCTGTGTATATAAAATGGTTGCTAGTTGGCTTGTATTTTTGTCTGAAGAAGGTGAGACACTGGGCTCGCCGAAAGCGTGTTTTGTGCTTACATTATCGCATTTAATAAATCAGTGCTTGGGTTGTGCTCCGCTGCTCATTTTTCGTTTTTCCGAGTTTGTGTTTTGGTCTGGTTACGTTGGTGATTGGATTCTTCAACCAAGTTGCTTACTGAAGACACTGATTTTGAAACTTGAGAGGGCTCTCCATGATTCTGTTTGGATGATTTCTCATTTGGAGACATTCGAGAAGGGGCTGGTCTTCTGAAACTCCATCTTTTGAGGTGTGTGTGTTCCTTGAAGCATTTGAGACTGCCTCTTCTATTTGCTAGGTGGTTTTGCCTGCTGTCAAACTAACAGACCTAGTTTCTCAGTGGGCAAAGAAAGAACCTGATATGGGGGAGCCAATTCCATGAAAACCACTTAAGATTTTAGTGGCCCCCATGTCTAGGTCCCACTTTAGCATTAATTCCCCCAGTTGATGCTATGTTTGTGGCTTTAGCCACAATGAAGGAGCTCTCAGAAGAGACCATGTCAGTTCATCACCCTATTAGAGAATCTAGAGTGTTGGACAGATTTGAGAAACTGACATATGCTTCAATGACGTCTGCACTCAGAGCCCTGAACTGCCTAGCTCATATGACTCATTTTCAGAGGGACTCCACGAAGGAGTTCAGAAAATCCCTCTCTGTTGACCTATCTGCGAACACCCAGCAGTCAGTTGTCTCACAGGTGTTTACACTCTAGTTAGTGATTAATATATCCTTGTGTCTGCTTTTTAACGCAGCTGATGTTACTGCCAGGGAAACGGGCACCAGTATTGCTGTTTGCCAGAACACTTAGATGCACCTGTACAACTTTGCAGAAGACTTCAAGACATCTATCAGTGCCTTCTTTGATGGTTTGATTCTGTTGGGGCTGTTAGTGAAAAAATATTTAACCAGAATTGAACAAGAAGGCAAGACTCTATCTCTAGTTGGCATATGCTTTTCCACCCCACACTGGAACTTCTCACGAAAAAAAAATGGGGGAAAGCTATGGTCCCAAAAATCTCATGGTTTTGACCTGGATGTTTCAGCGGACAACTCCCCCCCCCAGTTAGTACCTTTAATGAACGTTGCCCCAGAGGTAGACTGCAGAATCAGGGGTTTTGCAGTCCTTTCATTCAGAAACCCTACCAATGTTCCTGAATGGTTGCCTGATAGCCACACTCTGATGTCAGTCAGGGGCACTTATTCCTACATCACCAGGCTTGGCAAGTCATCAGTCAAGATTCCTGGGTGTAGAGGATAATTACTAGAGGCTATGTTATTCCCTTTGTTCCCCTCCTCAAAAAGAAAATTCCTGATATACCACCCAGTTAGATAGAATTTGCTAAAGCAAGAAAGTTTTTAGAAAAGAGAACAGGCTCCCCAGACCAGTTAGGATCTGGAGTCCATTTGAGTTTCTTTTTTAGTTCCTAACAAAACCAGAAAGCTATCCTGTACCTGAGACACCTCAATCTGTTTATGGAACAGGCAATTCTGGATGATCAGTGTTCAGTCCTTTCTATCTGTTTTGAGGAAGCACAACTGGATAAGCTCCATAGATCTTCACGACATGTACTGCCATATCAAGATAGCAAAACAGTTGGAGATTTGTCCTTTTCCAGTGGGAAGCGAATTATTTTTGATTCAGAGAACTACCCTTTAGCCTTACCACAGCCCCCAGGGTGTTCAAGTGCATAGCAGTGGTAGCAGCTTATCTCAGGCTGCATGGGTTCCAGATGTTCCCATACTTGGATGATTGGCTCCTTACCATTCCAGCTAAGGATCTTATAGTTCACTTCAGGGACAGCTTGTTCCATCTTGCTGCAAAGTTGGGGATTACCTACCATCAGTATTGTTAAGAGGCAGCTAACACCAGTGCTGAAGGCAGAGTTCATTGGATGTCACCTGGATGCAAATTCTCACAATCCAGAATGCCTCGGGTAGCTTCGGAGGTCCTTTGCCACCCTCGTCACCTAGCAAGACTTGTTTTCAGCTTTTGGGCTTGATTGCTGCTTCAATCACACTAGTTCTTCAGGTGAGGTATTACATCAGTTCTGCAGTAAACACTGTTGGTTTAGTGGTCCTTGATGTTGCATCCCCTTCATGCACCAATACAACTCACACCGATATGCAGGACACACATCAGCTGCTGGTTGATCCTCCATATAGTGTTATGGGGTTGACTGCTCTTTCCAACCTCTCTGGTAGCCACTGTGACCACGTATGCTTCCCTTCTGGGGAGATGAAGGCATTTTGAAGGGAAGATTGTTCAAGATGTCCTTCAAGGATGCATCTGCAGTCATAACATATGGGTTGTCCTGCCTCAGGCAGCTCTTCGGTCGGCCGGATTCCAAAGTCTGGGTCTGGCCTTGGCTGATGTCGCACTTCACCCAACGTCATAGCTCCTGGGGTATAAAGGCATCAGCCGACGCCATTTTCCTCAATCTTTCTTGCCGCGCGGTGCCCGAAGCAGAAGCTGTTCGCAAGTGCCGGTCGGTCAGATCCAGAGATTTCAGCTACCAAAGACTTCTAAAAAAGCTAAGTACCCCGTTGGGGACTCTTTCTTGCCTCAGCCGATGTCAGACAAAGTAAATAATTGTTTAACTTGTGGGAAACAAATACGTCATAAGGATTTCCACTCTTACTGCCTTCCTTGCTTAGGCCCAGACCACGACGTATCAGCTTGTTTAGCCTGTGCTTCCTTCAACCGACGGACACTTAGACGTCGGTCGGAGTTTGCTAAAGAGTTTTTTGGTCCCGCTTTTGCATATAAAATGCCGTCGGAGACTCCGACTACACAATTAGCCAAGAAACGCAAGGAAAAGGACCGACACTCACGGCCCGCGGTTTCGGCTGAAACCACGGTTAGGCCTACCGCGAGTGTCTCGGTTTCGGCTGAAACCGAGTCCTCGGTTCTTCCTTCGGCCAAAAGCATGCCTCCGACAACCGAGACCTCAGAGGCCCCGGCTGAGTCGGCTACAGAAATTCATACCGAAGAAGCAGGCACACAAGAATTGTCCGACACCATTCCGTTGGACATCTCTACTCCCGCACGTGGGGCAGCTAGACCCCCTGCTTCTATGTCTATTAAGGCCTTCTCCAGGGCTAAAGCAGCTAAACTTTCCAAGGCCTTACCTACTAAAGCTCCCTCTCACAGACCTTCCTCAAGTTCTCAGATTCTCAGCCTTGCTGAGGACCTTATTTCTCTGATCAGGGGATCCCAACCTCACCCAGACAGGGCCTCACAACCCCCTCCTGAAATAAGGCCTAGGACTGAACCCCCTGAACCTCTCTCCTCTGACTATTCCTCGGATGGATCAGATTTATCAGACCATCAGGAAGGACCATACTCACCTTATGAGGATTCGGATGCAGAAGACTCCATTCCTTCTGCCCCCCCCCCCCCCCAGAAGAATTTTCATTTGGGGAAACTCTACACTCAATGAGGGAACACTTCTAATGGCAGGGTCAGGATTTTTCTGATTCTAGGAAAAGGCTAAGGACTTTTTTACACTTACCACAGCATAGGCCTTTAGCCATACCACCTGTACTATCAGTTGTTGATGATGCATACAATGATGCCAGTTCTGCCCCTGATTCTCTTCCCCCGGCCCCTGCCAAACCTGACAGATATTACAGGGTCCCGGATTCTCACTTCCACTTGTATAAGGCCAATGCTGCAAACCCAGAAACCATTTCTCAGGGCCCTAAGGGTGTTGCAGCTGCCTCTGCCATAAACCCCCTACCCTCTGAAAGAGAATCAAGAGCTTTAGAGAGATGGGGTAAAAAGGTTTATACATCTGCTACTCTTTCTGCCAGGGCTTTAAACTGTCAATTTCACATGATACAGTACCAGGAATTTTTGTTAGATCAGCTGAATAAAAAGCTTTCCTCTCCTGAACCTTTAGACCGTAAGTCCCTTCAGGATTTGGTACACAACTCACAGCAGGTCAGTAATCATTTCTTAAAATGTGGCTATGATGCACTGGAGGCTTCATTTAGATCAGCTGTGACTGGAGCAGTGATTCGAAGGCATGCCTGGCTAAAAGAGCAATCCTTGCCAGACCATGTTAAGTCTAAACTCCTAGATGCCCCTATGGAGAAACAAAGTTTATTTGGCTCCCCTGCACAGGAGGTTCTAAAGAAAGTGGAAGAAAAAGCAAAATCTGTGCAAACAGTCAAGGATTTTCTGCAGGTCCAACCTCCGAGGTTCAGCAGAAATTGGCCTTCAAAGAATTGGTCCTTTCCAGACACCTCCAGAGCACAGAGAGGCAGAAATAGACTAGACGCCCAAGAGGCAGAGGTCAATCAAGGGGTGCCTACAGGGGTCGTCAGTGGCAACCTGCCAACCAGAGGAGTACCGCCACAGCTGCGACTGCAACCACTTCCACAGGACAGACACAATGACTTGGCTCTGATTCCGCCTACCAGGGAACAACTGGAAGCACCCTTGGGCGGAAAGCTAGCTTTATTTTCAAAAAACTGGCATTGCATTACAGGAGACAAATGGACTTTGCAAACAATAGACAAAGGCTACAGGTTTCACTTCCACACTTTACCAAAAAGAGAGGAATGCCAAACCTTCCACCAAGCCAGAAGTCAGAGGCTCTAAAACAAATCATCAACTTACTAAGGATGAGAGCAATAGAAAAGGTACCATCTATGGAACAAGGCCAAGGATTTTACGCCAGACTATTCCTTGTACCAAGAAAAGAAACTCAATGGAGGCCTATTCTCGACTTGTCCGCACTGAACACATATCTCATTGTACCAAAATTCAAGATGCTGACCCTACAGCAACTTCTTCCCATGTTGGGCAAGGAGTCTTGGCTGGTGACTCTAGATCTCAAGGAGGCATACCTGCACGTCCCTATACGACCAGATTGCAGAAGACACCTCAGATTTCTTGCAGGATCAGAGCATTATCAATTCTCAGCATTGCCCTTTGGCTTATCTACTGCGCCCAGAGTATTCACGAAATGCCTGGCATCAGTAATTGCACATTGCAGGCTTCAGAGAATTCAAATCTACCCATACCTGGACGACTGCCTAATACAAGCAGACAACAAGACAAAAATAATAAAGGATTTGGCCTATGTCATACAACTGCTGCAAGCCTTGGGATACACAGTCAGCATACAGAAGTCAAGACTAGTGCCATCCCAAAGGATAACATTTTTGGGTGCAGAACTGGACACAATAACTCAGATGGCTTTTCTCACAGAAGAAAAACAAAAGCAACTACCAGTCTACTTCATGGCATTGACAAGACAAACTCAGCTTACTGCAAGGAAAGTCCTGCAGGCCCTGGGTTACATGGCATCCTGCATAATCTTGATCCCACATGCCAGGCTGCATATGAGAAAATTACAATGGTACCTAAGGAATGTATGGTCTCAACACAGACACAGTCTAGAAACCACGATACCAATCATTCCATGCCTGAAAAAAGAATTCCTGTGGTGGGCTTAAGCCTGCCAGACCAACAGGGGGTTGCCTTTCCACAAACCACAACCAAGGCAGACCATCACCACGGACGCTTCAGACCTAGGCTGGGGGGCACACATGGAAGGCAAGTGTATCCAAGGCCTATGGTCCCAAGACCAGCTGAATTTACACATAAATCTAAAGGAGATGCTGGCAGTGAAGCATGCAATCGAGGCATTCAAATCATTCCTCCAGCAAGGACACCTGCTGATAAGGACGAACAATACCACAGTCATGTGGTACATCAACAAACAGGGAGGCACGCATTCCTACCCTCTATGCCGGATGGCAATGGACCTGTGGAACCTAGGCCTGAATCTCAACATTCAACTGCAGGCCAGATTCGTACCAGGAAAAGAGAATTCACTAGCAGACAGCTTAAGCAGAATTACCACGGATGCTCACGAATGGATGCTGCATCCAGACATCTTCAAAACCATAACAAAGAAATGGGGAATGCCAGAGATAGACCTGTTCGCCTCCCCACTCAACCACCAACTGAAGAAATTCTGCTCAAGAGAATACCACCCACAAGCCTGGAGGGTGGACTCCCTTTCTTTCAGCTGGAAGGCCCTGACAGTTTATGCCTTTCCACCTCTCCCATTGATGTACAAAGTTATACTGAAGATCAGGGAGGAACAGCCAAAGGTAATTCTGATAGCTCCAGACTGGCCAAGGCAGCATTGGTACCCGCTACTGAGAAGCATGTCTCGGACGAACTCATGGCCTCTAACTCTATGGCCTTTACTTCTAACGCAGAACAACTACAAGACCCTGCATCCAAACTTGAAAACGATGCAGCTAACTGCCTGGAAAATTGCATAAAACAAAACCATCCTGTTTTATCTCAGAGGGTCAAGGACATTATCCTGGAGGCTCGCAGACCCTCCACAAGGAAAACATACTCAGCCAAATGGAAGAGATTCCTCATTTGGAGTGCATCAAAGGGAACAAATGTCTCACTGGCAAACCTGGCACACATCCTAGAATACTTAGCAGAACTGTTCCACAATGGCCTGTCCTATTCTTCCATTAAGATTCATGCTTCAGCAATTTCAGCAGAGTACAACATGGATCCTCCTATCTTCTCTCACCCTCTCCTCAGACAATTTTTAAGAGGGATCAGAAATGTAAAACCCCCAAGGAAACCACCTCTGTCTGCATGGGATCTCAATTTTGTGCTGGAAAAATTATCACTTCCCCCTTTTGAACCAGCAGCATCAGCAGAATTACAGTTCTTATCTTGGAAAACTGCCTTCCTTCTAGCAATCACTTCAGCAAGAAGGGTATCCGAGTTACAGGCATTAATGGCAGTGCAGCCTTTCCTTATCTTTCACCAGGATAGAGTGTCTCTGAGAACCAATCCTACTTTCATGCCAAAGGTGGTATCCAGGGTATCCTTGAACCAAGCTATTCATTTACCTACGTTCTTCCCTAACCCACAGAACAGGGGGGAAAAACTACTGCACACCTTGGATGTACACAGACAACTGCGCTACTATCTGGACAGAACTAAGACCAGCAGAAAAACTGACCAGCTTCTGGTAGCGTATGCAACAGGAGTGCAAGGAAAAGCAATTTCCAAACAGACAATTTCAAAATGGATAGGAAATTGCATTCGATTCTGCTACTCTTTTCATGGAAAGACAACTCCGGAAAATATCAGGCCTCACTCCACAAGAGCTACAGCCACCACTACAGCTTTCCTACGAGGAGTGGCTACCAAAGACATTTTAGAAGCTGCTACTTGGAGCTCCGTGCATACATTTGCCAAGCATTACAATCTTCCTTTATACTCCAGATCCCGAGCAGGTTTTGCAACTGCAGTTTTATAAGGGATCTTAACTACACCATCATTATCTTAGTGCCTCCTCCCCCAGTTTGGCTATGGTATTCTACCCATATGTTATGACTGCAGATGCATCCTTGAAGGACATAGTACAGTTTTGTACCTACCATAAATGTAGATATCCGATAGGTATGCATCTGCAGTCAGGATTACCCACCCTCCTTCACCTCTGTGGTATTCCTAGGGTACTTACCCCTCTCTTAGCTAGCTGGGGGAATCTATTATGGTGTATTTGTTTGTATGTATATATGTATATATACTGTTTGATTTCTACTGTTTGGAATTTTCTACTTTTATCCAAATTTAGCCTTCCTAGAGGGCACCTGGCATCTGGGGCAAGAAACACTGAGGAAAATGGCGTCGGCTGATGCCTTTATACCCCAGGAGCTATGACGTCGGGTGAAGTGCGACATCAGCCGAGGCCAGACCCAGACTTTGGAATCCGGCCGACCGAAGGGCTGCCTGAGGCAGGACAAACCCATATGTTATGACTGCAGATGCATACCTATCGGACATCTACATTTATGGTAGGTACAAAACTGTACTTTTCTTGGTCATCAGCAGAGTCCAATCTTCACATTAGTGTTTTGGAGGTGAACTCAGTCCTCCTAGCATTGCAGGCCTTTTGTGACACCCTCCTTGAGGGTGTGAGCTATGTCCAGATGGACAACATGGTAGTAATTTGGTATGCCAACAAGATGGGAAGAACCTGTTTATATCCGGTTTGCTGGGAAACCACTGAAGTGTTGCAGTGGGCAATGTCTTTCAGTCACTTTCTAATTGCAGTATAGATCCTACAGACTTCCAATGTTCTGGTGGACAAACTGAGCAGGTCTGTTCTTCTGCCTCATGAGTGGTCCTACAGTCAGACAGTGGAGATGCAGAATTTTAGTCACTGGGGCCAAACTTGCTGTAATCATTTTGCTTTTTACCTAAACAAGTGCAGCAGTTACTTTGCCCTGATCCCTCCTCAGGGACAGACAGCAAGGGGTGTAGTAGTACACAATTGATCCCTGGTCATCTTTTATGCCTTTACACCTTTTCCTCTGATAAAGGCTTTTCAGAAACAGAGTTATCCTCATTGCTCCCTTTTGGACCCGGCAAGGTTTTCCCCCTTTCACTGTCTTCATCTAATACATCGACCTTGGATGTTGGACCCTCTTCCAGACCTTGTGCATCATTCATCCTGTCAGTCTCAATGAGATCTGAAAACGCTGAAACTGACTGCATTTTTTTTTTTAATTAATGGTTGCCAGGGATGCCAGGCTGTCAACCCCACTTATTCAACTTGTATCCTCTTCAGAAAAAACAAATACCAGAAAGGTTTATCTTAGCAAATGGAAAAGATTTACTCGGTGGGTTTGCGGTTTACCCTGGCAAATGGAAAAGATGTACAGTTTGGGATTTCCCCAGAGATTTATTTATCTTCTCAGTTCCTCTTGCATCGATTTCACATTTTTAACAGATTTGTTTCACAAAGAATCCATTTTTCCAACTCTCAAAGTTCAGTTAGCAGCAATTTCCAGTTTTCTTGTGAGAACAGAATCCAAAATCTTTTGCACCTGAACTGATATTTCACTATAGGATTTGTTAATGAGAGGGCACATAGTTTGTATGCTCCAAATTTTACTGTGAGAAAGTAGACAAGACTTTCATTGTAACAATACAGTCAAACTAGCAGAAAAAGTTGCTCCTGACAAAATTGTTGCAGAAGGGAAATGTATTGCAGAACAGGGGGAATCTCACAGAACAAGAAGAAGATCAACTGCAGAATGCTAAGTAGAAAACAAGGGATTACCTCGATAATATACAAGAGTTCAGAAGGATTACTGTTAAGTAGCTGTTTTTGATAATACTAGAGCAGAAAAACTTTTAGCACAACTACTCTGCCAACAGAAAGAAAGGACTGTCGCCAAACTTAGGGAGCCTATAACAAGGAAGATAACAAGAGATCCTCTAGAGGTATTAGAAATATTTTGGAAATTCTGTGAAAGTCTGTATAAAGCAAAGAAATGTGAAAATCAAAAAAATATACAAATGGAAGTGTTTATGAAAGAATTTAATATGCCAATGTTAGAGTTGAATTACTAATGGTAAGGATAGGAGGAGATGAGATAAAAATTGTGATATATAACCAGTCTACAGGAAGGTCCCCAGTAATAGATGGTACTTCTGTGGAAGTTTGGAAACTAGGAGGGAAAAAAACTGATAAAGATCTGGAACATTTTGTTTAACACTATTTTAAGAGAAGTACCAACATCCTGGAAGAATGCATTGGTAGCTGTAATATCTAAAGAGGGTAAATTCCATCAGACCAGTTTCATACAGGCCCATTTCAATATGAAACCATGATTATAAATTGTTCGTATCTATAATGGTTAAGAGAATGGCAAACATAATGCCAAAATTGACAGATGTGGAGCAGTATGGTTTTGTGGAGGGATGCAAACGTTTGACAACATTAACAGAACATTGATAATCCAAAGGGAAGCAGAATGTAAGAAAATACCATTTTTGATGCTGGGTCTTGATGCAGAGAAAGTATTTGACAGACTAAGCTGGGACTTTATGAGCAGGGCAGTGGAAACCTCTGCATTTCTTGAAGAAATTATAAGGTTGTTTAGGAGGATAAATGAGGGATCAGAGGCAAAAATAAGTGGGTGGTGTCCTCTCTGATTACTTCTGCTTGAGCAGAGGAACCAGGCAGGGGTGTCCTCTTTCCCCATTCTTATTTGCATTATATTGAGAACCATTGGCAAAGAAAATAAGGGACTCTGAGACTGAAGGATATAATTTGTATGGTAATCAAGAATCGCTGGCTTAATTTGCAGATGATACTATTTTATACTTGACAAAACCAGAAAGAGACATTACTGTTTTGTGGAACATTTTGAGACTTTTTCAAATCTTTTTTTTTTTCCCAGACCCTTTTTGATGGAACTTATATACTTTTTATATTATGCTTCTCACCATTCTCTCTCCTAATATTTGACTCCCATACACTACAGATTGACTAACCTCTTTTAGCCCATAAGTTATTCCCACATATACTATTACCCTTAACTATATTTCCTTTTTCCATTGTATTCTCTCTCCCTCAGTCCTTCCATGTTACACTTATACTTTTTTTGCATTATTTTTCCTACTTTAATTTACAAAATAAGAACTACTGTACACCGTATTTATGCATAACTATTGTCTGTTCTTCTAGTAGTGCACAATATCAACCTAAAATTTAGACTGAACTACTGATGCATCTCTGAAAAAATGTCATCAATCTATGTTATTTAAATTGTACAGTGTCTGCAAATTGTATGAATATCTCTAAATTGAATACAAGGCTGTATTTCTTGGAGCTTTTCTTCCTGGGCCTCCAATGAAAATGGGTTTCTGACCCAGTTGGACTTTCCCTGTCACCAAATTTCAATAAATAAGTTTAACTTTAGGATACAGAATTAATGAAGCTAAAACAAACACAATACCGGTAAATTATATACCCACATATGAATTGGTTCATTAGTATCCATATTTATGGGAAAGTGATAAAATTAAGTATTTAGGAGTATGGATTAAAAATTATTCTGGCATAGCAGCTAAGGATATATGGGAAGAGAGTAAACAAAAGATAATACAAAAGCTAAGAAAATGGAGGCTTTGTTATATGGATAGTAAGACACAAGTGGTTAAAAGGTTTTTAGTCCCATTAGTCTTATACATAGGTCAGGCATATTTTTATCAACCAGTGGAAAAGTTGTAGATAGCACTTAATAAAGAGCTGCAGGACATTATCTGGGAGGGGAAGAGTCAAGTGGGATAAGCTGATTCTTCCAGCAAAATAGGGCAGATTGGTATTACCCAATTTGAAGGGGTGTTTCAGAGCTACACAGTTAAGGCTCCTATACATAGCAGACGCAGGAAACTATAACTCAGAGTAGAAAGGGATGATGATGAAATAAGGGGGAAGCTCAAGAAACAAGGCAAGACTAGGATTTTGGATGCAGGCCTTTTAAGGAGAATAACAATAGTCTTACAGAATATTATATCTATAAAGTAGGAGAAAGTACCCTGAGAACTAAGCCAACATGGGAATGGAGAAAGGAGATTCTTCCTATAGGGATGACTGTAATTAGGCATATAGACAGTGGGCAAGAGGGGGCTGGAATTTATTGAAGAAAACTGGCAAAGGAGGAAAGGTGTTGGGAGCAAATAACTAGAGAGAGAGAAATATGGTAGAATGGGAAGACGCCAAGAATTTATTTGAACGGCAGGTTAGAGATTGCTTTCTTTATCAAGGATTGATATCAGAGTATAGGCAAAGAGAAAGAAATAGGGGGTCCAAAACAAAAGACCAGTACTGGTGGAGTTTTTAGTAGAATCTAGAACAGAAGCTGCCATTAAAAAAAGGAATCATTAATAGAGTATATAAAATATTGCATGATGACTGTAAGAAGTAATCAGAGGAGGTTAGAAAGGATTGGGAAGAGAGATTGGATAAGCAATTCACAAAGAAACAATGGGAGGTGTTGTATGTCTTCCAAATATGCAGCAAAATCTAGAAGTAGTAATCTTGCTTGGAACTGTTTACCTAGATATTTTTATTCCCCAAGTATCAATTACCTTGTTCCCAGTTTCTTCTGATTCACTATGCACAGGCCTCACTTGAAGAAGCCTCCCTGGCTTCTACGTATGAAATCAGATGTTTTCTCATAGCTTCTGTCAGCCTCACGTAGAATTTCACAATTTTAAGCTAACTACATGGTATCTCCAATTCTCCTAAAGGCCAGAAACCCTTTATTTTCCCAAACAGTAATCCACATTTTGTCAGCATTCCCATTTAGGCGATCAATCAAGACTTGGACCCCTTTGCTGCTTCCATCATAGATACATTATAGTTCCTCTAAATCCTTCAGGTGTTAGGATTTACTTAGTCTACCATGAAGGAGCACTTGGCATCCATCTCATATTTCCATCATAGTTCCCAAAATCTGTCCTTTGCCTTTTTTAAACAGTGCAAAGCTTTCCTTAAGGTATTTCTTTTTGCATCCCCCTGTAAAATACCCAACCCTTCCACATGACCTCAGTTTTGTCCTAGCAGCTCTAACAAAAACTCTGTTTAAACCAGCGTCTTCTGCAGACTTAAAATTCTTGTCATGAAAAGCTCTATTATTGGTCAATCATTACATCATACAGAATTTCTGAGCTTCTTGCTTTATCTTCTACTGCACCATACTTGATATTCCACAAGAGTGGAGTCACCCTAAGCGCAAACCTCCCCTTCATCACAAAAGTAACTTTAGCACCCAGTTTGAACCATCCAGTAAATTTGCTTGTTTTCTTTTGCAGTCATTCTAATAAAGGAGAGCATTTGCTGCACACACTAGATGATCATAGACAACTAAGATTTTCTCCACAGAGCCAAACCCTTTAGAAAAAGAATAATTTACTCATTCCCTTTGCCCAAAATCTGGGAAAGGATTTTTAAGCAAATGCTGGACAGTTGCCTTTTTGACTGCATTAAATTTGTTTATTCACCCAGTAAAAGGACTCTACTAGTAGGGTAATCTCTACGACCTATTTAGAAACTCTTTGGTGGAGGGAGTATGTGTTGCAGCAACATGATTTACATTGCATACCTTTGATAAGGATTATAAATTAGATGTGACATGTAGATCCAGAGCTTTGGTTCTGAAAGGTATCTTGTCATGACCCCCTCTCCCCAAAGAAAAAGATAGCTTAGGTAGCTTTACATTCTATTCCAGTAGTCTGATTGGACGGACAGTTGAAAAAGGATACAGAAGTTATCTTGCAGTGTTATGTTAAGTACATAATTTCTATTTTTTTGTCCTAGGGGCTGTTATTTTTTTTCCAATGTATGTGAAACTTGTAACAAGACAGTTAGTTATTTCAAGCTTACAATAGTCTACTAACATACTTGACTGAGAAGTACATTTAAATCAAACGTTAAAGCTTATTCTTAGCATTTTTATTTATGCTCCTTTCCAGGGGCTGTTTTAATTTTCCTTCCTGGATATGATGAAATTGTTGGACTGAGAGACCGCATTTTGTTTGATGATAAGCGCTTTGCTGACAATTCTCATAGGTGAGTTTTTTTGTGTTCATTTAGATTTTTTTGTTGTCGATTTGTGTCTGTTGTTGCTTTGTAAATGGATGCTAATTCCTTTACCTATTTGTAGATTTCAGATATTTATGCTTCATTCAAATATGCAGACCTCCGACCAAAAGAAGGTGCTGAAAACCCCACCTTCAGGCATTCGCAAAATTGTGAGTTGTTCAGTAAATGAGGTTTAAAGTTTTATCATTTCCATTTTGATTAGCTTAAATTAAAAGTTAGAGTTAACCAGAATATTCATTTTGTCATCTCTCTCAGATTCTTTCCACCAACATTGCAGAAACCAGTATAACTGTAAATGATGTTGTCTTTGTTATTGATGCTGGGAAGGTAAAAGAGGTAGGTTTATGTATTTGTTCCTCAAATCTTGTTCTAACATCTTACATTCAACATGATCAACATGTTTCTCTTATTAATGTTTCAGAAATCATTTGATGCGTTGAGCCATGTTACAATGCTTAAAATGGTGTGGATTTCAAAAGCAAGTGCAATTCAGAGGAAAGGAAGGTAATGTTTTATGATGACCACTCTTTTTTTTTTCTTTCTTAAACTAATTTTTGATCCTATGTATTGAAATGAACAAAAGTCTAAATTTGTTTCCAGACTGTTTTGAACAGACTAAAAGGTAATCTTACATATTGGGAAACACTTATAGATATGTTGCTTGGAGAAATCCAGCTATATTGTAGGGTGAGTGGATTTTTCTGAGAGTTGTCACTGAATGCAGAAATAATAAACAAATGGTTGGAAATGTTAATTATATTTACAAAGCAGGTCAGAAAATGTTTCAAATTAAATATATTAGAAAAGTGCAGATATACTTTTCTGTAGCATCTGGGGAGGTTTGGGTTTCTTTATAACTGAGGCAGCAATGTAGACAAAGTTGGAATTTAATTTTATGTAGAATTTGTGAGTGAAGAAATGTTAGGTTTTGACTCAGAAAACCTTCTGGAGCAGGTAATTGTGATTTCCCCTTTAAATATCATTAGCTCAGTAAACATCTGTAAAGTATGTTAATGTCTGTACCGAAGTGCCTGAAAATCTCTTTCAGCACATTTGACATTATCTTCTAAGCTAGGAGGGGCATATAACTTTGGATTTTGAGCCTAACATGTCATTAAAAAAAATTTCCACTTTCATTGTCTGAACTGTAGAAATCTAAAATTTTCTAAGGTTAACAGATCGCAAGGCAGGACTTGAACCTTTTTCTGCATGGGAGGAGGCATACAATGTGAAGCTGTGTATCGTAAGTGTCATATCGTCGTCCAGACCCCCAAATGAAATCACAGGAAAAAGCAGGTCGTTATTTATTTTATTTTACATTTGTTGACCTGGCTAGTCTAACTGGATATATGTCCATTTTCAGTAGAGGCCCGGGGAGAAAAGCTCCACATAAAACAGATAAAGAAACAGAACATTAAAATCTTCAGTTACAGAACATTAGAGTTACAAATAGCTTGACAGACAAAAAGCAGGTGTTACAAGGCAATTTAGCATACATGGAATACAGAAGAACATGTAGAACAAACATAAGTTAAGATAACCCTTTTTGATTTCCAGCTCAAGGTTAAGAGAAAGTAACACGAGAACAGACTAGTTAAAAGTAGGATTGGAGAGTTAGTGTGTCATAAAAGAGACAGATGTCAATTCTGGCTTTCCTGGGTGCAATAAGTACAACTAGAAGGTAGATGGCTTAAAGTGGCAATAAAGTGAGTAATAGCATAGGAAAAACTGATAAAGATGAAACTAGACAGAAAAAGTCTTAGGATTAGTACAGGGACATAGCCAGTGGCTGGTAAGGTGTGATTTGAGTTTCTTTTTGAAAAGTGTAGTAGAGGACAGAGATGCAAGTTCACTAGGAAGTAGGTTCCAACTTTTCCCCACAGTGTTAGAGAAAAGGGAATATCCTGCTTTATTGTTGGGTTTATGTCTGGATACAAGAAGTTTATTAACTGAGCATAGGCTTGAAAGATTTTTATATGGGCTGATTAGACTTGAGAATTGGTGTTTTATCTGGGTGATAAAGGGTTTTATGGGCAATAATCAGTTGATGGAATAAGATTTGATTATGCAATTCAAGCCAACCCAGTTGATTCAGAGTTTGGCAGTGGTGGGTTCTAAAAGGGGAGCTAGTGGCAAATCTAGCAATATTATTGTAGGAAATTGAGAGCTTGTGGAGGTTGGTTTTGGATAAATTTGTATGTATAGGAGAAGCATAAAAGAGAGTTGAGATAAGGTGGGTGTGGGCAATAGTAGTTCTAGCTATGGGAGTAAGGAAAGGCTTAATTTTATAGAGGGAGCCTAGTTTTTGGTTTACTGATTTTATTGTGGTGTTGATATGAGCATCATAATTAAGGCTGTGGTCAATAAGAGTTCGGTGGTAGTGTCAGGAGATATGACTGTACCATTTTTCGATTTGATAGAGAAGTGAAGTGGGGTGGACTTTTGTGTAGGTGTAAATAGCTGGGGAAACCATTCTTCTACAAGTTCAAATGTATTTTGGGTGAGGGACTGCAGTTCAGAAGGCCCTGTGGCTGAGGATATTAAAGTGGCGTCTTCAGCGTATTGTATTGTTACAGCTTGGGGGATACTAATAGATAGATTGTTTATAAAGATAGAGAATAGAAGGGGAGCCCAAAATGGATCCTTGAGGTACACCAAGGGTGACAGGTAAGTTGGAGGAAAGAGTGTTTTCCCAAAGCACTGATTGTCATCTAAGTAAATAAAATAAGTCTTCATAACAGCCCCAAAGATTGCCTAGGGTATGGCCATTAAAGTGCCCAATAGGGTGTGTTTTCCACTGACTCTGCATTATTGTCAGATACATTGGGGGAGTTAAGTGATACTTCAGCTTCCTGATTCCTTATCTGTTCTCACTACTTCTGACCACAAGATTGCCTCCCATCTCTCTCTTACTATTAGCTTTTTGTTGATGAGTGATTAATCAATCCAGTGTCATTCATCACCTGACAAAAAAAGGTATAGTAGAGTTTCATTGTCCAAGCAATCAATTTGGATGATGGATCTTAGGATATCATCACTAATCATCCTGTGTTTTAGCATCCAGAACTTGAACTACACCCAATTGACTCACTTGAGGGAGTCCCCTGAGTTCCCAGGTTGAAGCTTTTGGATTTAAATTCTGGATAATAAGTTTTCTCTTCTTGTGGTTCACCTGTAAGTGTTGAGAGGACTCATGCAGTTCCTCTTCCGGCAAGGATATTCCAGACATTGGTACACTATTTTGTGTCTTGTAGAATTTCACCTTGTTAAAATGGGAGCTCACCATTCTTTAAAACTTTCTTCTAAAAGTATCTCCTTCACTGTGTAATTACTTCCTTTCAGCAGCATATTACAAGCACAATGTCTTGGAGAATTATATTGTATAGCAAGTAAGCTTCAACAGTGGCCTTAATTCTTGCTTTCCTCCTTTTAAAATTTATGTTTTTTCTTTGAAATTAAAAAAAATCCGTTAGGTAAGATTGGTTTTTACACACTACCTCTTTCTGGGTCCTATCAGTAAGTTTAGGAAATAGTTCCAGTTTAGACCCTCATGGTGGCTCTTCCTGATCTTTGTGGATTTTTGGTATACTGAAGATTACTCCTGTAACTGGGTCAATTACTTGGAAGAATGAAAATATAACTTCTAATACAAACACTTGCTTTACACTGTCATACAGAATATTGTCAATATTCCTGCAACTTTTCAATTCCTCCATTTTATTTACTTGAATGTAAAAATCATCTTCTAAAAGTTGACATTCTTTCAAAGTAGTCCCCATTATAACTGTGACCCCTCCCTTGTCTGCTGTCATTCTGTTATATTCAAAACTTTTTCTTCGTGTGTTTAACTGAACACTGTTTTTCTGTTTAGGTACCAGCAATTGTCGAAGGTCTTTTTCACAGTTATTCTTAATGCTAGTGTTACTGAATGCAGTGGTGGATTGGGGTCTATATTATATGAGCAAACACAGTGAATTGTGAAAGGTAAATAATTGACCCATAATCCCCGAAAACCCAAAATGTCGAACACACGGATCAGCGATTTTTTTATCTGTAAAAAAAATAAATAAATAAAAAAATCAAAGCACAAAATAAAGTGAGAGGCTTCGTCCCCCCTACTTAAATATGCCAACTCCGTTATTGCACCACAGTGGAGGAAATGGCAAAGTCCCGAAAACGGCCCAGCTTTCGGAATTTTGCCATTTCACATAATGATGTTCGACTAAACAGTGTTCACAATTCATTGCAGTCGCTAAAATAATAGGGACCTGTGGATTGAATGCCCTAGGTGTAGCTAATTTCTTCAATTAATTTCTTTACTGAAAAGAAACTTTGATTCATTTTTCTAGTAAATGCTTTAAGACTTAATTGAGTGTAGTAAACTCATCCTTCATATAGGGACAAACAAAGACCCTTTTTTGCAAAACTGAACTCTTTGTTGTTCAGTTTCCATGAAGACGAATAAAAACATTTAAAATGCATGTGTGTGTTACAGATACTTACAGATTAGTGTGTGTTTGTCTTTGCTGTAATGTTTGCTGCCATTCCTTTTTCCTGAATTGCCTTTGAACAGCTTCTTTCCATCTGATAACAGTTCAGTGGTTGGTTTTCTTCCCTTTACTCATTGTTTGCATTGTGGTTTTGACCTGTTATATTTGTTTTCTAATTCTTATAAGTGGAAGACTGTGTTCCCCTTGAATGGCACACCTGTTGACTGTTGAATGTTCATTTTGTTCTCTTTATTAACCTTGACAGAGATGACCATCATTCTGCTTTTAGTCTTGCTAGGAGAAGACACCAAGCCTAATTTATCAAGTAGGGTGTCCAGCTTTTTATGATGACCAGTTAAGGACTTCGCACTGTGTGAAATGAGTGGCTGGAGATGTGATAATCCAGTTTGTTCATTACATTTGTCCCACTCAAAAATCTAGTTCAAAAAAGTGTCTGTGGAAACACTCTCCACCCTCAGTCCTCTCAACACACACTGTTTAACAAAACTTGAATGTGCCAAGTCCCACTGCAGTCTTTTATGTGACTCACCCTAATGTCTAATTAATTCATTGTTTCAATCACATCCACATCTGTTAGACTTGGTCTTGATTTCCAGGTTTGTGTTATAGTTTTCTTTGCAGTCAGTAACAACAAAAATAACATTTATAACATTGTTTCTTCTAATTTAGTATAGTGCAGATATTTTTCATATCCTAGTAACAGAAAAGTTTTAGTCAGCCTTGTATCTTTCCACGGTACTCCTGCCACTAGACTTTCTAAATCTTCCTTGAAGCTTGTCAGACTTGACAAGTAAGTATTTGTGCTGTAAGTATTTGCCTACAAATCCATATCTCTCCTCCTTCACACCTGCATCAAAATTTAGGAGAGAAGGAGAAAGAAATTGATGTAGGTCTTTCAGTAGTACCCAGTGTAATTCTACACTCAAAAAAATCCTCTTCCTTTAAGGAGTATAAAAACGTTTTTAAAAACATTCTCATAAAAATAATTCTGAATCTTCATGATGCTGATGTAAATCTAGGTGGTAAAGCAACTTCAGCATATTCTTGTCAGCCTGAGTCTCCAGTAATATACTGAAGTCCTGTACAAGTTTTCTCTCAACCTTTTAATTCAAATCTTTCAGACCGTTGCATGTCTTTCTTTTTACTACTACTGGCATCAGTGCCCTTGTCATCCCTTCCTGTAGTAGAAAAGACTATCTTAAAATGGAGGTGTTTTCTAATGATTGTATTAATATAAATAATGCCTTGCAGTGGTAAGCGAACTTTCATATTCCAAAGTAAAATGTTTTGTGAGCTATACTTCTGCAAAATTTGTTCTCAAGTCTCCATTTAATATCAACATTTTAGGAGGGAGAGAGAGAAGGGTTCCTATTATATGATCGAAGACGCATTATTTTGAATGTGTCTTGATCAAACTTGAAAGCACAAAATGGCAAAATAGCGAAACGCATATAAGCAATTTATTTACCTGAGAAAGAAATTGTTTGGCTGCCTCCATTACTTTGCCGTTTTCATCACTATAGTGCAATCTTGGAGTTGGTATATTTAAGTGTGGGGGGAGCCCCACACTTTATGTAATGTTTTAAAGTTTTTTTTTTCTTTTGCGGAACAGCGATTTTTTTTTTTTCCTTGGAAAAAAAAAATCACTGTTCTAAGTGTTTGGGATTGTAAGCTTTCACTTGCATGGGGTTGATAAATCAGCGTTCGCTGATTTAATATAGACCCGAGAGAGAGAGACAGGGCCATTGAAAGAAATGAAGATAAAACAGCAGGTCAGATAAGAGAAAAGACTGGAAATTCTGAGGTGGCAAGTTTACATACAGCAAGAAATTTAAGTTGTTTAGTGGTACAGCAGAGAGAAGGGCGGCCGTGGTGGTGCAGCGATTAGCGTTGCCGCCTCACAGCAAGAGGTTCTCTGGTTCAATCCTTGGCTCGGGTGCCTTCTGTGCAGAGTCTGCATGTCCTCCAGGTGGTCCCTTGGGTTTCCTCCGGGTGCTTCAGTTTCCTCCCGCATCCCAAAGACATGCTGTAGGTGGACTGGACAATCTAAATTGGCCGTAGGTGTGAGTGTGTGCCTTCTGTGGAAGGTTGGGCGCCGGGCTGGCAACTCGACACCGTGAAATTCCACTGCCAATCATGAGCAGACAGGTGATCCGCTGTGGCGACCCCTAACCGGGAAATAGCTGAAAGAAGAAGTGGTACAGCAGAGAGAATTGTGCATCTTGATTGACTTGCAAAGAGAGGGATAATAAACCAGTCACCACCCCAGAGCTATAAGTGTTAGACGAAAACAGCACCATTATCATTAGCAATATCGAAGTAACCTAATTGTTCTTTGCCTCTAAGTACTCTGTTTGATTCTTTTAAAGTGTTTGTACTGTTCTTCTGTATTTTCTGGAAGAAAAGTGTATGTAGCTGGCTGTAGTATAGTCCTGATCCAAGTTTGTTGCATCTGGGACTGTTTGATGTATTCTGAGCACAAATTCCAAGCCATCTTTCATTGCGGGGGGGGGGGGGTCTTCTGCACCCTCATGAGAGGAGAGTGCTGTCTGGAACCAATCTTGTGGAAGGTGATTGGATCAGGGCTCGGAGTGAGCATCATTATTGGATAATGAGAGTGTTAAATTTTTTATCTTTTTTCCTGTTGGTATTTAAGCGCAGTATTTGCACAAGTCTGTGCTTGTTTACACCAACTAAACAGAAGTTGGCGAGCAGCCAGTGCATTACATTGAGATACCAGAAGATATAAAGCTTGCAAGCTTCCAAGAAACCATTAGTGCCTGAGTTTGTTCTTATTTTTGCACTTCACATTGTGTCTGCATTTATATTGTTTATTGTGAATCATCTGCACTGTTCCTGCTACATTTTCTGGGTTACTGTATCTACCTAATTGATTATTTTGTAGTGTTTGTACTGTTTTGCTGCATTTTCCTGCCGAAAAGTGTATTTAGCTAGCTGTAATATAGTCCCGATCCAGGTTTGCTGCGTCTGGGACTGTTTGAAAAAAGTCAAAGACATCTTTCTTTTGCGGGGGGGCTCCTGCACCCTCGTGAGAGGAGAGTGTTGTCCAGAACCCATCTGGTGAAAGGTGATTGGATCAGAACTCTGAGTGATCTTTCTTCCAAAGACATTTCCTTATGTTCCTGGGCAGGCAGCTTAGCACTTCAGGCCTACTTTATCTTGTCCATCTACATCTTCTAGCTCTTTCTTTAAACCTACTACCTGGTTCTATATTCAGCAGATGTTCATCGTGTTGCCCTGCTGCAGTCATCACACTTGGGTTATCCTGTCGTCAGGCGGTCCCACAGTCGGCCGGAATTCCAAAGTCTTGGTCCGGCGTCAGTTGCTGTCGCCTCTTCCCTGACATCAGTGCGCCAGGGGTATATATAATGCAACCAACGCCATTTTCTTCAGTCTTTCTTGCCGCGCGGTGCCCGAAGCAGAAGCAGTTCGCAAGTGCCAGTCGGCCGACTCCTGAGATTTTCGAATTCGAATTTCAGACCGAAGTCTTCTATAAAGCTAAGTACCCCGTTGGGGAAACTTTTCTTGCCTCAGACCGATGTCAGAAAAAGTTAACAATTGTATTTCTTGTGGGAAGCAAATACCTCATAAGGATTTTCATTCTTATTGCATACCTTGCCTAGGCCGAGACCACGACGTCACTACTTGTCGGTTTTGTGCTAGGTTTAATAAGCGTACTATTAAAAGACGCTTTGATTTCGCACGACACTACTTCGGTAGGAAATTTAACTACACCATGCCGTCGGAGCAACCGACTACCGGCGTGCACAAAAAACGCAAGGATAAGGACAGACAACCCAGGCCTAAGCCAGATTCCGAGGCCTCGGCTGATCCGGTCTCCGGTCCTCAGTGAGGCTCCGACACAGGCCCCTGACTACCGCAGATCTGGAACCCGAGACCTCTACGGAAATTTTGGCGGAATGCACCAGGCCGACGCAGCCTTTTAGTTCAGGCCCTTCCGACGACATTGCTACAAAAGACGTCGGTGCTACAGAAACGCCATCTGTTTCTGAAGGCGTTTTCAGACCGACGACTCTCACCATTAAAACGTTCTCCAAGTCAAAGACTCCTTCTAAATCTAAAAGGACTCCACTTCAGTCTCCTGTTCAAGGCCCCATGCCTAAGAAACAGATGCTCAAAATGGCTGAAGATTTGATTTCTTTAATCAGGGGTTCCCAGCCCCCTCCGACAAAAGGCCTAGACAAGAGGAAGATTATGCATCCTCTGAACAAGTGTCCATTTCTTCAGACTCCTCTGAGGGCCAAGATTACTCCTTCTCTCCTTATGAAGATTCTGATGCTGAGGACTCTATTCCCTCAGCTTCTCCTCCTGAAGACTACTCCTTTGGGGAAACTTTACACACTATGAGGGAACATTTTCACTGGGAAGGTCAGGACTACTCTGACTCGAAGAAAAGGCTCAGAGAGTTTCTTTTACTCCCCCAACACAGACCACTTGCCATCCCACCAGTTTTGGACATTGTGGATGATGTCTATTTAGAATCCAGTTTGAACCCAGACTCTCTACCTCCTGCTCCGGCTAAGCCTGACAAATACTATAGAGTGCCTGATTCCCACAAATTTCTTTCTCCCAGGGTCCCAAGGGGGCTAAGGCTTCTATGGCTAAAAACCCAGTACCTTCTGAGAGGGATTCCAGAGCATTAGTCAGGTGGGGGAAAAAGGTTTACACCTCAGCCACACTAGCTATGAGGGCACTGAATTGTCAATTTCACATGCTTAAGTATCAGCAATTCCTAATCTCTCAGTTAAAGCAAAGAATAACCACTCTCCCTCAACAATCTGAATTGAAAGAAGTACAGGATCTGTTGCACGCCACTGAGCAGGTGGGCAAACATACCTTATAATGTGGGTTTGATTCTTTGGAGGCCTCCTGCAGAGCAGCTGTCACTGGGTCTGTTATACGTAGGCATGCTTGGTTAAAGGAACAAACTCTGCCTGATCATGTTAAAGCAAAACTACTAGATGCTGCCTTACAGCAGGATGTTCTTTTTGGAGTTAAAGCAGAAGAAGTTTTAAAGAAAATGGAGGATAAGGCAAAATCTATGCCGACAGTCAAAGATTTCCTACAGGTACAACCCCCTCGCTTCAGCAGAAACTGGCCAACAAAAAATTGGTCCTTTCCAGCTACTGACAGACCACAAGGGGTAAATACAGATGCCCAAGGGGCAGAGGACAACCACAAGCCCAGTATAAACCTCACCAATGGGGCACTACAACACAGGAGGGAGGAGAAGACAGGTCTCAATCCACCAGAAGGCAAACTCAATGACTTGCACCTCATCTGGCCAAGCAATACTCTCTTGGCAGCCCCCTTGGGGGGAAAACTCGCACTTTTTGCAGACAACTGGCACATTGTCACAAAGGACAAATGGGTCCTAGACATAATTTTATGAGGATACAGATTCCACTTTCACACCTTGCCAATGAAAAGAGGCATGCCAAACCTGCCACAGAATCAATGGGCAGAGGCACAAAAGCAAATTACAGCTCTCATGGACATGAGAGCCATTCAGCTGGTACCTACTCGAGAGGAAGGCCAAGGATTTTACTCAAGACTCTTTGTAGTGCCCAGAAAGGACAATGCCTGGAGACCAATTCTGGACCTTTCAATTCTAAACACTTACAAGTACCCAAATTCAAGATGCTAACACTACAGCAGCTACTTCCCATGTTGGGCAAGGAAGCATGGCTAGTAACGTTGGACCTCAAGGAGGCATACCTGCATGTCCCTATCAGGCAAAGTTGCAGAAGATACCTCCGTTTCATTGCAGGTTCAACCCATTACCAATTCTCTGCACTGCCCTTTGGCTTATCTACTGCGCCCAGAGTTTTCACAGAATGCCTGGCACCAGTAATTGCATACTGCAGACAAAGAGGAATTCAAATATATCCATACCTGGACGACTGTCTCATCCAAGCAGAAAGCAAAAACATTCTCTTACATCATCTGGCCTTTGTAAAGCATCTACTAAACTGCCTGGGGTACACAGTAAACGAAAAGAAGTCAAAACTAGTACCCTCACAAAAAATGACATTCCTGGGTGCCAGCTTAAATACAACAGCCCAGAAGGCTTATCTTACGCCAGACAAGCAACTACAACTGACTCAATATTTCAAGACAATGGCAACAAAGACCCAATTAACTGCAAGAAAAATTCTGCAGGCCTTGGGCTTCATGGCATCTTGCATACTAATAATACCATTTGCAAAGCTGCATATGAGGAAATTACAGTGGTACCTAAAAAGCGTATGGTCTCAACACAGCCACAGCTTGGACACAATGATATCTCTCATTCTCTGCCTACAACAGGAATTTCTATGGTGGTCACAGGCATGTCACCTCAACAAGGGTCAGCCTTTCACCTTGCCCCCAGCCAGGCAAACTATCACAACAGATGCTTCAGACTACGCCTGGGGGGCACACATGGCAGGACAATGCATTCAAGGCCTATGGACTGCAGATCAAAGAAATCTGCACATAAATCAAAAAGAGATGCTAGCTGTACAGAAAGCTCTGACAGCCTTCAAGGATCTATTACATCCAGGACAACTTGCAATAAAGACGGACAACACCACAGTAATGTGGTACATAAACAAACAAGGGGGTACACATTCCTACCCTCTATTTCAGCTCACTACAACATGGATCCACCTTTATTTTCACATCCTCTTCTAAGGCAGTTCCTCAGAGGGGCAAAAAACATTAGACTACCCAGGAGAGCTCCTACACCAACATGGGACCTTAGTTTTGTTCTGGAAAAACTAACGCTACCTCCCTTTGAACCAGCTTTCTCTGCAGATCTTCAGTTCCTATCATGGAAGACTGCCCTGCTCCTAGCAATAACTTCAGCTAGAAGAGTCTCAGAGCTACAGGCACTAATGGCAGTGGAACCTTTCCTCATTTTTCATCAAGACAGAGTTTCTCTACGAACTCATCCTTCCTTTATGCCTAAGGTGGTTTCCAGTGTGGCTTTAAACCAAACCATCCACTTACCCACCTTCCTCCCAAATCCACAGAACAAAGGTGAGAGACTCCTGCATTCCTTGGACATTCACAGGCAGCTTCGTTACTACTTGGACAAAACTAAGGTTTTCAGAAAATCTGACCAGCTCTTTGTATCCTATGCTACAGCTTCTCAAGGGAAGGCTATATCAAAGCAAACCATTTCTAAATGGATAGGTCATTGCATGCGTTTCCGCTATACCCATCATGGGAAACCAGTTCCTGCTACCATTAGGTCCCACTCTACCAGGGCAACAGCTACCTCTACAGCCTTTCTCAGGGGGGTTCCAACCAAGGAGATTTTAGAAGCTGCAACTTGGAGTTCAGTACACACCTTTACCAAACACTATCACTTACCTCTTTACTCTAAGACCAGGGCGGGCTTCGCCACTGCTGTTCTGCAGGGCCTTATAGTCTCCACTAACCCTCTATGATACCACCCCCCTACCTTAGCTTTGGGATTCAACCCAAGTGTGATGACTGCAGCAGGGTAACACGATGAACATAGTACAGTTTTGTACCTGCCATAAATGTAGATGTTCGAGTGTTCACCCTGCTGCAGTCCAGGTTACCCTCCCTCCATCCCCTCTGATCTACTGGCTAAATCTCTTCAATACCTTACTGATGTATTTGCTTATAGCTGAAGGGATTTTGTGTTTGTGCAGTGGTTACTCCATTTGGTACTAATTTCTGACCACCTTTTTGGGGGCACCTGACATCTGGGGCAAGAAAAACTGAAGAAAATGGCATTGGTTGCATTATATATACCCCTGGCGCACTGACGTCAGGGAAGAGGCGACAGCAACCGACGCCGGACCAAGACTTTGGAATTCCGGCCGACTGCGGGACCGCCTCATGACAGGATAACCCAAGTGTGATGACTGCAGCAGGGTGAACACTCGAACATCTACATTTATGGTAGGTACAAAACTGTACTTTACCTAGCATCATGATCAGTCAAATCCCAGCATTTTTCCCAGCCATCTTGGTAGATGTGGGCATCATAAGGCAATATAGCAAATGCCTCATGTACACAGACAAACCCAGTCCTTTTAGATCAATCATACTCAAAATGTGAAGGATGCATCTATATTTTGAAACTTGGATCCAGGCTGTCTCATCCACTAGTCATGTCATCTAACATGGAGCAGGTTGTCAGCACCCACACACCATCTCCTCCACATTGGAATGTACCTGGTAGACATCTCCAGCAGCTAGAGAGACCACAGAGGTACCTAACCAAGAGGATTACTGGCCTCAAACACCTATGCAGCACGATTGAAAAAGCTAAGACTTTTCTCTGTTGCATACCGCTTTCTCAGAGCCGATCTCTGTCTAACGTACAGAGCCATGTCCAACCCAGAATTGTTGAATATGCTCCATCTTAGCAAAACCAAACCTACTCAAGTTACACGCTCTAGGGATATAAACCTCAACACAACAATGAATAGAACATGCTGGAGGGATAGATTCCCTTCGCAAAGGCTTCCCTTACTATGGAACAGGGTCCCGATCTACATAAGACAGAGCCCCTCACTATCACTCCTCAAGAGGAACCTTGATGAGTGGATGGGTAACAGAAAGTTCACACCGGGGATCACACCAACAGCACTACTAGATAGGGGCCAAGGGTACTAGCTGCTAGTACAAGGGTCTAGGGAACTACTAAAGGGGCGGTGAATACCGCACAACGTGGCTGGGCTAATATATGCCTTCAGGCAGATAGCCCAGTACCAACCTATGAACCTATAGCCAAAACAACGCATACTCCTACATATGTGGAGGTCCTTACTAGAAACGTGCCCAAACACGAGACCTCCCAAATAAAGGTACGTTTCACATAATACATCTCCTGCAAAACATTGTACACCATAGCAAGTCACACAACAGTATCTCACAAAATAAGCAGTTGTTGTCATAGGAGACTCCATTATGAGACACACAGATGTCCCTCTCACCAGGCTGGATAAGGAAAAAAGTCACGGTCAGTTGTCTGTCAGATGCCAAGAATCCACCACTTCACGCACTCAGTCAAGTCTTTCAACTGGATGTAGTGTTATGACTCTGTCATAGTCCATTTTGGTGTGAACAACTTGAGACATACCTCACTGGAGTATATGAAGAGAGACTTGACTGAGCTCTCTGATTATGTCTCAGGCAGGTATGTCCCTAGCCTTAAGCAGCATTTTACCTTCACCTAGTATGATACCACAGTACAAACAGAAAATGATTGACTTCAATAATTGGCTCAGTTTCTGGTGTCATTCTAAGGGGATCCAGTATCTGTCAGCCTGGGACGACATAGTTGATAAACCTCGATGCTTTGCCAGAGATGGGTCTTCACCTATCGACCCTAGGATTTCGATCACTGGCAAAGGCGCTTGCCACCCCCATAGTGCCCGCTTTAGCAGTGTGTCAAAAGCAAACTCCCCAGCCTAAGAATATCCTCTAAAAACAATCTCAAGGTTATGCTGCTTAAATGCTAGGAATTTAAACTTGAAATTGCATTCATTGAAAGCACTCCTCACCTTAGAGGATGCTGACATTTGTGCAGTCACAGAGACCTGGTTTAAGGCTGCAGAGAGCACCCCCAACCATACCAGGTTATGCCTCATTCCACACATTCAGACCACAGTCTGCTGGCATGAAAACTAAAGGAGGTGGTTTATCAATATTTGTTAAAGATAACTACACCTGTAGACTGGTTAAATGGCACATTTCCCTTGAGCTAATTCAGGTGGAGATAACAGTAGGAAAGTCCCCTTTTCAAGTCATAGCAAACTATAGGACCCCCTCCACGAACCAGGACAACCACTTGGACTATTTGGAACTACTAGAGTCAATTAAGGTGCAGCCCAACACCCTGATTTTGGGAGACTTCAATTTACCCAATCATTGATAGGGTAAACTATGCAAGCTCTAACTCACATGCACAAAGGTTCCCTGACTTTAACTCAAATGCTCTGGACCAGTTGGTTGATACTCCCACAAGGAGATCAAACATCCTGGACTTGGTGCTCACCAACATGGGGGGCCATTGCAGTGCACCCAGCGTGCGGCCCTCCCTATTGAAATCTGACCACAAATTGGTCACTCTAGTGAAGTAACCACAGTATCAGATCCACCCTTAGCTACTACCCGACTAAAAACTTCTCAAAGGCCAACTACAACCTTTAACAAGATGGCATAAAATGCTTCATAGCCCCTTCCCCAACTGATAGTCCTGACAGCTATGCAAGGCTCTACACTAATGCTCTACACAAACACCTACGCAACTGGACATCTGTGTAGACTCTGCCATACCCAATACGACCAAGTCAAGATCTTCTAGGCAGAACATACCTGCCTGGTGGACTTCTGCCCTTAATAAGTTATACAATAAGAGTAGAAAATTGCTGTCCAGACACAGGATGGAACAGTCTCCAAATTGGAAACACTCCCTTCTCAACTTAAATAAGCAAATAAGACATGTTCTTCGTGTTTCACTGTTGCAGTCATTGCATTACTTTCGCAGCCCCTGATACCCGCTACTTCTGATTTGCAGGCCTCTACTGAGACCCATTCGGAGTCCGGTATGCCGCGAGATGCTTCAATTATGGAACCCGCGGATGTCTCTACCTTGGATGGGTCTGGAGCCGCTGTGCAGGCACTGGCTTCTGAGGGTGTATTCAGGCCTACAGATTTGCATATTAAACCAATGCCATCTTCAGTATTAAGGCCAAAATCACAAACTATGTCTAAAAAAAATGACGCCTAGGCCACATGTACAGGCCCCTGTGCCTAAAAAACAAATGATCAAAATGGCTGAAGATTTAATTACTCTAATCAGGGGTAGCCACCCCCCCCCCTTCTAAGAGGCCTAGGCAAGAACTTGACTATGAATCTTCTGAACAGGATTCTATTTCTTCTGACTCTTCTAATGAACTGGAATTGTCTATACCGACTTACGAAGACTCTGATGCAGAGGATTCCATTCCTTCTGCTTCTCCCCCTGAGGATTTTTTCTTTTGGGGAAACTTTACATACCTTAAGGGAACATTTCCACTGGGAAAGTCAGGATTTTTCTGAATCTAAAAAGAGGCTTGGGGATTTTCTTCTTCCTCAGCAAAGGCCTTTGGCTATACCTCCTGTTCTAGACATTGTTGATGGTGTTTTCAGAATCTAGTATGGCTCCTGATTCTCTGCCTCCGGCTTCTTGTAAGCCAGACAGATACTACAGGGTTCCTGACTCCCACAAATTCCTTTTCAAAAATCCTGTTGCGGATCCCGAAACCATTTCTCAGGGCCCCAAGGGCATTAAGGTTCTACTGCTAAAAATACCACCCCTTCTGATAGAGATTCCAGGGCGCTGGATAGATGGGGTAAGGTGGTCTACACTTCGGCAACCTTGGCAATCAGGGCTTTAAACTGTCAATTTCATATGCTAGAATATCAGCAGCATATCATGGGACTGCTTAAACAGAAAATGATGTTGATTTCTGACTGTGTGGAAAATAAAGATTTACAGGATCTATTGCATTCAGCTGAACAAGTTGGAAAACATACTTTGCAATGTGGTTTTGATTCTTTGGAGGCCTCTTGCAGGGCTGCTGTAACTGGGTCTGAGTTAAGAAGGCGTGCTTGGCTCAAATAGCAATCTCTGCCTGATCATGTTAACTCAAAATTGTTGGATGCTCCTTTACAACAGGACCGTCTCTCTGGTAATAAGGCTGAAGAAGTTCTAAAAAAGATGGAAGATAAAGCTAAATCTATGCAAACTGTGAAAGATTTCTTACAAGTGCAACCTCCAAGATTTAGTAGGCACTGGCCTACTAAGAAATGGTCCTTTCCAGTTCCTTTGAGAGCCACTCAAGTCAAACCCAAACATTCCAAAGCCACCAGGTTTCAGTCCCAAGGGGCTTTCAGAACAAAGCAATGGGGTGCCTCCTCTTCCAAATCTGGAAACAACAAGACACCTCCCTATGGTAAGCAGTCTCAATGACTTCCCTCTACACTTACCAAGCACTTACCTTTTAGCCGCCCTTTTGGGGGGAAAACTGTCTCTTCATGCAAAAAACTGGCAACTTATAACCCAGGACAAATGGGTTTTAAATATAGTATCCCAGGGATACAGATTTCATTTCCACACGTTGCCAACTCCAAATGGATGGCCAGACCTGCCCCCAAATCAGTGGGAAGAGGCCCAGAAACAAGTACTTTCCCTCATGAGCATGGGGGCTATTCAACGAGTAACAGAAGAGGAAAAGGGACAAGGTTTCTATTCAAGACTTTTCATGGTACCCAGAAAAGACAAATCATGGCGTCCAATTCTGGACTTATCTACTCTAAACACCTTTCTGGACATTCCAAAATTCAAGATGCTGACTCTTCACCAGTTACTTCCTATGCTAGGCAAAGATGCCTGGTTGGCAAGTCTAGATTTAAGAGAGGCTTACCTGCATACCCCAATCAGGGAATCTTGCAGAAGATACCTTCGCTTCAAAGCAAGCTACTTGCATTACCAGTTCTCTGCACTGCCCTTTGGCTTATCTACTGCGCCCAGAGTCTTTACAAAGTGCCTGGCTCCAATAATTGCATTTTGCAGGCAAAGAAATATTCAAATATATCCATACCTGGACAATTGTCTAATTCAGGCAGAAAACAAGAACATTCTTCTAAAACATTTGGCGTTTGTAAAAAGGGTTCTGACTTGTCTAGGGTACACTATAAACGAAAAGAAATCACAACTGGTACCCTCTCAGAAAATTACATTCCTGGGTGCAAGCTTGAATACAACTGCCCAGATGGCTTTCCTTACGCCAGAAAAGCAAATTCATTTGGTGGCTTACTTCAAACAGGTGGCCACATAAACCCTGCTTTCTGCAAGGCAAATACTGCAAGCCTTGGGGTTCATGGCCTCCTGCATTCTTCTAATTCCATATGCAAGAACTGCGTATGAGGAAACTTCAGTGGTATTTAAAAAGTCTATGGAGTCAACATTGTCACAGCCTGGAAACAATGATTCCTATCATACTTTGTCTGCGCCTAGAGTTCCTATGGTGGGCAGAGGCCTGCCACCAGAACAAGGGACTGCCATTCACACCACCCCCTGCCACCCAAACCCTAACTACAGTCGCATCAGGCTATGCGTGGGGTGCTCATCTGGCAGGAAGTGCATTCAGAGAAAATGGAGCCCAAATCAAATGCACCTTCATGTAAATCAAAAAGAAATGCTTGCTGTACAGAATGCACTGACAGCCTTCAAGGACTACCTTCATCCAGGTCAATTACTGATAAAGACAGACAACACCACGGTTATGCGGTACATAAACAAGCAGGGGGGTACACACTCCTACCCCATCTGCAGACTAGCCATGGCATTGTGGAACACGGCCTTGAGCTATCACTTAGAACTACAAGCTCAATTCCTGCCAGGAAAGCTGAATACTCTGGCATAGGAACTAAGAAGAAATCTCATGGACCCACACGAATGGAAACTGGAACCACAGATTTTCAACATGTTGACACACAAATGGGGGAGCCCAGACCTAGATCTTTTTGCCTCACCCCAGAACTATCGGACAAATTTTGCAGAAGAACTCGTCACAAAAAAGCCTGGAAAGTGGATGCTCTGTCCTTCAGCTGGAAAAACCGATCAGTCTTTGCCTTTCCCCCTCTGCCTCTGCTCTTCAAAGTTCTACTAAAAGTCAAACAGGACAAACCAAAAATCATTTTGATTGCTCCAGACTGGCCTCTCCTACACTGGTACCCACTCCTGTGCAGTGTCTCACACATTTCACCATGGCACCTGCCTCAGACACCTTCCTTACTGTCTCAGAACAACCAAACTCTGCACCCTCAGCTCCAAACTTTGAATCTTGCAGCTTGGCTAATCACCTAAATTCACCCTTGGCATCCCTCAGCAAACCTGTGATGGATGTCATTTTGGAGGTGAGAAGACCTAGTACTAGAAAATCTTATGCTGGCAAATGGAAATGATTCTGTGCCTGGAATCAATCTCAAGGGATAAGCACAGCAGTGCCCAACATTCCTCAGATTTTGCAATACTTAACTGAGATGCTTCACAAGGGCCTGTCCTTTTCTTCCATAAAAATCCATGCCTCAGCCATTTCAGCTCATTACAACACAGAACCTCCCCTGTTCTCTTATCCTCTTCTAAAGCAGCATCTTCAGAGGGGCAAAAACCTTAAGACCACCCAGGAGAGCTCCAACCCCTGCCTGGGACCTTAATTTTGTATTGGAGAAACTCACTCTCCCTCCTTTCGAGCCAGCTGCTACTGCAGACTTAAAATTTCTCTCCTGGAAAACAGCTTTTCTTTTAGCAGTCACTTCAGCTAGAAGGATTTCCGAATTACAGGCTCTTATGGCATTGGAGCCTGTCATCATTTTTCATGCAGACATGGTATCTCTCAAAACCAACCCATCCTTCATGCCCAAGGTGGTATCCAGTGTGGCTCTTAATCAGACCATTCATTTGCCAACTTTCTTTCCCAATCCACTGAACAAGGGGGAGCGGATTCTTCATTCATTGGATGTACACAGACAACTTAGATTTTACTTAGGACTAAATCTCAAAGAAAATCTGAACAACTGCTGGTAGCATTTGCTGCAGGGGCAGAGGGAAAGGCTATTTCAAAGCAAACCATTTCCAAATGGATAAGCCATTATATTCATTTCTGCTATAAGCACCATGGGAAAACTATCCCCCAGGGGATCAGATCCCATTCCTCCAGGGCTGCATCTACTTTAGCAGCCTTTCTCAGATGTGTTCCTACCAGGGATATTCTAGAAGCTGCTACCTGGAGCTCAGTTCATACTTTCACCAAACATTACCATTTACCACTTTTCTCTAAATCCAGAGCTGGCTTTGCCACTGCTGTCTTGCAGGGCCTTATAGCTGGTCCTAATGCTGTATAATTTCCTCCTCCCAACCATAGCTTTGGGAATCTACCCAAATGTAATGACTGCAACAGTGAAACACGAAGAACATAGTACAGTTGTGTACACTTATCATAAATGTAGATGTTCGAGTGTATTCACTGTTGCAGTCCTGGTTACCCTCCCTCCAGCCCCCTATTTTTCTCTGGATATACCTCTACTTTCTTTTACTATGCTTAAAAGCCCTTTTGGTGTATTTGCTTTTGGTTGGAGGTATATTTCTGTGTTTTTAATTTTATTTGCTCCAAATTTGGGGGGAACCTGACATCTGGGGCAAGACAAACTGATGTAATGGCGTCGGTTGCATGTTTTCTATGCCTGACGACCTGACGTCATGGAAGAAGGGACAGCAAACGACGCAAAACCCAAGACTTTGTTAATCAGGCTGACTGAGGGCAACCTGCCAGCAGATTACGCAAATGTAATGACTGCAACAGTGAATACACTTGAACATCTACATTTATGGTAAGTGTACACAACTGTACTTACTTGTGAAATCCTCCAAGGCAAACTTCAAATCAAAATTGGTTGCCCAAACTAAAAACCACCATAGAGCGTTCTCCACTCACATCTATAACCTCAAAGGGAAGACCCAAATTTGTGCCAGACTTGTAGTCAACGGTGCCACATACATGGAACCTGTGGACATGGAATACCTACTAGCTGACATCATCCTTACTTCCTCTTCTCACCCCCCTATATCTATGGGACTGGTCTTAAACGTCCTCTCCAAGGCCAAAAACACGGCTTCTGTGGGACCAGATAACATCCTAGGCTGACTCCTTACATGAGCTAAAACAAGAATTTGCAGGGCCACTGGGTATTCTTTTCACTCGGAGGCTAATCACTGACTGCGTCCCAAAAGAATTTAAAACATCATCTGTCATTCTGCTGCAAAGAGGAGGCACATCCACTGACCCCAGGAAGTATAGACCCATTAAACTTGCACTCCATGGTCTTGCACAGATGAGGCTGGTATCATCATGGATTTAAACAGCAAAGATATAGGAAGTCTCCGAACACTAGACCCCACCCAACTTGGATTTGTTAAAGGACAGTTGTGCCTGCTGAACCTGGAGGACTTTGAAACTGTCACTAAAGCCCTAGACTAGGGTAAATCTGTTCTTACAGCGTATCTAGACTTAACCTAGGCCTTTGACACTATCCCCCATTCAGGAATCATTGATAAACTCACCCAGCTGGGCGTTAACCCATATATTGTCAGGTGGGTTGCAAACTCGCTCACTGGTAGAACTCGTACAGTTAAAATAGGTGACATCACTTCCTCCAGCAGACCCATGACCAGTGGTGTCCCACAGTGATCTGTCCTGGGGCCCCTGCTGTTTGGAATTTTTTTCTCTGATGTACAAGCAAAAACTAAAAGGTATTTGGCTGACTAAGTCTGTGGATGATTGCAAGCTGGGAGCAATCATTGCGTCCCAAAAATGATGTAAACAATCTGTAAGAGGGACTTGCACAGCAAATGAGTGGTGTCAAGGGCACGACCCCAAACTTAATGCAAAGAAATGCTTAATTATCCCCTTTGGCAAGGGTGACTCCCTGTAAACTATCATATCAGTGGCAATACCCCAAACATGCAATCAGTGGTAAGAGATCTGGGCACATAGGTGGACTGACCTTTGACCACCATGTCTCCACAGTAGTAAGAGGGACATTTTATATAGCACATCTTGTAAACAAGGGCATTGCCTCCAGAAAAAAAGAAGTTATAACCTCCCTGTATGCTTCCCTGATTAGACGAGTAATAGAGTAAAATGCTGTCAATGGTATGTATCTCTCCAGGCATCTGCAACAGCTGTTGAGACCTCAAAGATTCCTTACAAAGAAAATTCAGGGTTTTCAATATCTGTCCTATGTGGACAGACTAAGAACACTGTCATTATAGTCAGTGTCATACAGACTACTCAGAGGGGACCTGTGCCTTGCATGTAAGTCAGTTTCAAGACCCTGCCTTGTTGGAAATGCTGCACTTATGCAAGTCTAATGGCACACAAGCCACTCGCTTTAGGGATCTCAACCTGGTATGTGACACAAACAGAACCTGTTCGATGGACAGGTTTGTCTCGCAAAGGATTTCCCTCCTGTGGAACAGACCATACAAGGTTAAACAAAGCCTGCCATTGACCCTATTTAAGCGTTATTTGGATGACTGGATGGGGATCAGAAAGTAAACTGTAGGTGTTGACTGTTGTCTCTCTTGGACCAGGTGCAATAGGTGCTGAGACTAGTATCTACTCAAATCAGACACCTCTGGGTAATGGGGTTATATTTGACTGAATTTAGTGTCTGCCCAAATCTGGCACCCTTGGGTAATGGGGCTAAATTTGGCTAGTCTTATAAATGCCCTAGGGCCATTAGCCTAGTAACATTCTATGATCAAAAATAATTTTAGAAGTACGAGATGGCAGATTCTGCATGCATGATTGTAGATAAGACAGAAATTACCTATGCAAAAACTTAGATCATAATTCCGCACTTCTTTTTTCCCTCCAGCAGTATTTGAGTAGAAGCCATTCACTTGGAAATGATTTAACCTTGTCTAGGAAATGACCTAGCAGCAGCAGCACAGTGTTGGTCATTTATGGACCAATAAACATCTCATTTCAGAGTTGGGAAATGCAGCTCTTACTTTTGCAGAAACCATTACGTTTACAGGAGAATTTTTTTAAACTGCCAACAGATCTTTTATATCCCAGGAAAAGACATATGCAAATGGTGATAAAGATTGAATCTAAATGGATTGTCCATCCAGTTTTCCATTCTTTCATAATGTATTGACAACATGCAGGCTGCACCCAGGTACTCCAACAACAACACCCAAGAGAGTAAACAGGGTTAATAAGACTTGAAAGGAAAGGCAGAGTTTTATAATAATAATAAGGCAAGACTTGAAGACGTATCTCACTCTATCCTTTCTCTTTGTAGGAAATCCATACCATTGAACACTTAGCCATTTGACAGGGAATCAAGGTTGTTAGATTAGTTGTAGCAGAAAAAGTGTGAAAATCATGTACACTAGTTGTAAGAGCTTTGAAACCCTCATTATTTGTTTGTCTGCTTTGTGTCCTGAATATGTCATTTAACCAGACAGGTCTCCTGTGTTACTCCTAAGGAGATGCATTTGGATCGGTTAGGTTTACAAACTTAAATTCATATGTCTGGCTTATATGGTTACTTAACAGGGCTTTCCCCTTGATCATGGGCCAAACAAATAAACTACAAAATCTCTCTGATGGTGATGAGAAAGGCAGATTGGAGAAAATGCCACATTTGGAAGATTGCAGAACACACTTTGTGCACTGCTGTTGATTGATACTGTATATAAAGCAGATGTGTCAGGATGTCAGGAGTTGTTACAAGGAGACATGAATGTCTGAAGAATGAAATTTATTGTAAGCATATTAAATGCCAGCTGTTTGTTTGTCACTGAGAATATGCTTTTATGTAAGCCATGCTGATGACATGATTGATTTAGAAAAGAAAGGATAAAAGTCTAATCATTCAAAAATTTTGGCCATGCACTTAATACATCTGTTTCAGACAGATTATCCTGCAAGCCAAGGCCATCCTACAAAAATTCATTCTCTCTAATATCATTATGTTCAGAAATTATAAAAATCGCTGGTTACTTCAGGATCAGGTGGTAAGGGAAGACGCTAGCAGAAATATTCCAAGTGAATGCATAGTCTTTCTTTCCCAGTATCCATGAGAGAGGCAGCTTCCAGTTTTGAATGTCGTGTGTGTCTTCGTTCAGGCTCTTGACCATATCATGTCTGGTGTTACTGGTAATAGGAAAAGGAATTCTTCATTGTCTACGGATGTTCAGGACATTAAACAGGAAGATGATTGTGAAGGGGACAACCTCTAATCTGATGATGTGATAGTGTTCAATCTCGCCGTTTGTTCTTACACCTGGGTTCGGAGCCGATCCTCGGCTCCGTGTCGGCCGCTTGCAAGCTCTGCATCGAGAAGAAGCTCGAGACAACCTAATACCCACAATCCCCCTCTGCCTTTACCTCAGATCTAGTTTGCCGCTGCAGCGTTCGCATCACTGGGTCGAGCTAGAACAACTAAAGCTAAGATTAAGATTTTTTTCTTGTTATTTCAGCATAAATTTATCCTATAAAGTTTGTTAGTGACTAAGTGTGTGTGTGTGGTATGGTTGAGGAATTCTCGGTTCCGTTAAGTTTAATTTTAAACTTATTAGAGTTTCCCTCGGGGCCTACCACCCCCTTCTGAAGTGACTACTGGATAGACATTTTTTCTTTAACTGGATTTGACAATTACACCGGATTGGACTTACTAACTGGACTTGACTTCTCACCTTTTTTTTCCACATTAAGTTTAAGATGTCTGAGAAGGCAAAATCTGGATTCAAGCGTTGCCAATGTGGGCAAAAAATGTCAGTTACTGACAATCATAGTTCCTGCGTCTACTGTCTTGGCCCTCTCCATCTGCAAGAAGACTGCTCTATTTGTCATTCTTTCAGTGGGAGGGTCATGACAGATAGGCGCAGGAAACTCATGGATAGGGGTTTGTTAAAACCTTCTTTTCAAGAGGCTCTGGATGCTTCAGACCAGGCATCCAAATCCTCGAAGGAATCGAAGACGTCGGAGCCCAAGTCATCGGCTCCGAGCTCTTCGGTTAAGGTTCGATCACCGGTTCCACAGACCTCGGGGCCGAGTGTTCAACTGTTGTCAGTGTCCGAGCCACGAGTCTTGGAACCGGTGACGGAGCTCCCTCCCCAGACACTGTTGAGGTCGGCTCCGTCTTCGATTCCTTCGACCCGTTCTTCCAGGCCCCTCTCCGACACCGATGTTGACCGTGTGGTGCAGAAATTAATGGAGAATCCGGCCTTATCCAAACTCATCTCGGTTTCCTCCCAGTTGGTGTCGAGACTTGAAGGCCTTCCATTATCTCCATCTGTTCCTCCTCCGAGACCTGTCCAGTCTTTGGAGCCGGAAGAGGCTGATCTACTGATTGTGGAGCCCTCGGTGCCAGAACCGTCTTTTTCTCGGTCGGCTCCGTTCACCTCGACTCCGTCGGATCCGGTACCGGAGTCTAGGAGCCGAAGATCCATCCTTGGTTCCGGGACCGAGAGTCGGACCGATGTTTCGGTTCCGACTCTCCCTCTCGGGGCCTCGGCTCGGATCGACTCAGTTCCGTCCTCGGGGTCGATGCCTTCGGTGCCTGTCTCGGGGATTCTCCCCATTTCTTCGGAACTGGGAGATACCTCGACTCGGGACCCGGGGGCCTTCGATCTCATGAGGAAGGTGTTGTCTACCCAGACAACCACATCAGTAGAAGCAGCCTCTCCTCCCCATAAAGGACCGTTATCCTCCTCTGCACCAACGGCCACATCCAAGCGTCGAGCACCTGTGTCTCAGCCCCCCCTGGAGGGTGCCCTCACTTCCTTGGAGGCTTCTTCGGATGCTCCCCCCGAAGAAGTCCCTAGGAAAAGATTGTGTAAGAGGAGACACTTAGATTCTCCACAAGAATCATTGACATCGGACACTGACTTGGATGAGTCAGAAGGGTCCCCAAAGTCACCTTCAGAGGATGTCTCTTTCGCTGACATCTTGGAGATCCTAAAACAGAGAGGTGATTGGCAGTCCCTTCCCCCTTCTGAGGATGAGTCAGTCTTGCTGAAGGCATTTGGTGCTCGCCCTTCCTCCTCCTGGGTCACTCCGCCCTTCGATGAGTTAATGGAGCTGATTGCTCGAAGGGCATGGGAGACACCTGACACGGTGGAACCAGTCCCTAGAAAGCCTAATAAGTATATTACTGCACCCCAAAACAAGGCTTACCTCACAAAGGGAGTTCCAGTGGACGCTATGGTGGTGGCAGCGGCCACGAAAAAGGAGATGTCAGAATCTTCCTCATCTGTCCATCCGCCTAACAAAGATTCTAGGACTATGGACAGGTACGGGAAGCTCATTTTTAGTTCAGCGGCTTTTTCTATGCGATCCCTGAACTATTTGACCCACTTTACACGTCTACAGAGGGATCTAATCAAAGAGTTGGGAGATACCCTCCAGGGTACTACAGATGCTGCTGTTTCAGAGAAAGTTACAGCACATCTCAATACCCTTACATCCATTGTTAACTCATCCATGAGGCTGATCTCATACGCAGCCGAAGGATCGAGTAGGGCAGCAGCTTCAGCGATTGCTCTTCGTAGACAATCCTGGATGCGCTTATGTTCATTTGCGGAAGCCTTCAAGTCTTCCTTTACTAACGCCCCATTTGATGGGGCCACTCTCTTTGGCCCCAAAGTAAAGGAGACCCTTACCCGGTGTGAACAGGAGGGAAAGACTCTGTCTGCTGTCGGAGTCCTTTTTTCCACCCCATCCAGACCGTACCCCAAAGGGCAACGCGGTGGAAAAATGTGGTTTGAAAACCCCAAGGATCTTTCCCAGGCACGAGGGTGATGCCCCTCTAGAGGCAGAGGAGGGGCAGAGGTGGAAGACGCCGCCCTGGCGGCAGAGGGGGTCCGCAAAACCAAGGTGACAGGGATACACCCCCTGGAAAACCTTTCCAGCACTCCTGAGAGGAGGCCCGACTGTCCTGCTCTGGAGGCAGTCGGGGGTCGCTTAGCTTTATACCCTCAGGCCTGGCAAAATCTTACTACAGACAACTGGGTAAAAAGCGTGGTTACCAGAGGTTACAGAATACCCTTTCTATCCACTCCCATTCCAAAGAGAAAACTCCCAGATGTGCCGCCCCATCTGCGAGACCCAGCAGCTATAGAAATTTCAAAGCTGCTAGAAAAAAGAGTCATCCAACCAGTCCCAGCGGACCAAATAGGATTCGGAACTTACTCAAGGTTCTTTTTAGTTCCAAAGAAGACAGGGGACTGGAGGCCGATTCTGGACCTAAGCAACCTCAACACCTTCGTCAAGAAAGAAAAGTTCCGAATGGTCACGCTTCAATCGATCCTTCCATTCTTACAGAAGGATGACTGGATGTGCTCAATAGATCTGAAGGACGCTTACTACCACATCAAAATGGCCAGGGCGTCCAGAGATCATTTGCGCTTCCGGCTGGGAGCCAATCACTATCAGTTTCGAGCCCTGCCCTTTGGTCTGACCTCAGCCCCAGGGTCTTCACCAAATGTATGGCAGTGGTAGCGTCTCATCTGAGACGCCTAGGATTCCAGGTGTTTCCGTATCTGGACGACTGGCTCCTTTCTGCCACCACCCGGCGTCAACTGATACAGGCCAGGGATTACACTCTACAACTTTGTGTTCACCTCGGAATTTCCGTAACTTTCGAAAAATCTTTACTACAGCCATCACAGCATATCTTATTCATAGGAGCGGAATTAGATACACATCATTTAATTCTAAGGCTCCCTCCAGAAAGGATAGCCTCACTACAAAGTCAAATATCTCTCCTTCTGTCATCCAGGAAATCCCCAGCAAAACTGGTTCTGAAGGTTTTGGGTCTCATGGCAGCTTCTCTCATTGCGATACCATTGGGAAGACTGCACATGAGAGTTATACAATGGCTACTGTTTGCACAATGGTCGTTCCAACAGCTACCTCTGACACACGAAATTCTGATTACAAACACATGCAAATCACATCTAGCCTGGTGGCTTCAGACTTGCAACCTTTCCAGCGGAAGACCATTTGTGCTACCCACACCGACAGCTACGGTGACCACGGATGCTTCCCTGATAGGGTGGGGGGGCATCTTTCAGGGACAGACAGTCCAAGGCAAATGGACCAATTTAGAGTACAATCTGCACATCAATGTTCTAGAGTTGAGGGCAGTGTTTCTAGCGTTGCAACACTTTGCTCCCCTTCTTCCTCTAGGGACTATTGCAGTTCAGACAGACAACATGTCTGTAGTCTGGTACATAAACAAGCAAGGGGGAACCAGGTCTTATCAGCTATGCAGAGAGGCCATGAGAATTTGGCAATGGGCGGAGTCCACGGGTCGCTTTCTGATCGCAACGCACATCCCGGGGTCATCCAACGTCATAGCCGACAGGCTGAGCAGAGCAATCCTGTTGCCTCACGAGTGGTCCCTCAAACAGTCAGTTGCGAAGAAGATTTTTCGCAAGTGGGGCCAGCCTTCTTGCGATCTTTTTGCGTCTCCAATGAACGCCAAATGCAAGAGCTACTTTGCCCTATTACCCCCTCCAGGGGAAGTCCCCAGGGACGCGCTGGTGCACGATTGGCCCCCGGGTCTCCTGTACGCTTTTCCTCCCTTTCCCCTGATTGCAAAGTTTCTGCAGAAAGCCAACAACCTACAAAGGACTATAATCCTCATTGCCCCATTCTGGCCTCGTCAAATTTGGTTCCCCTTTCTTTTGCAACACCGCATTCGGGGACCTTGGATCCTGGACCCAGAGCCAGATCTACTGACTCACTCGTCAGGGGTTCATCACCCCTCACTCTAATCACTCCATCTAGCAGCTTGGCTGCTCCGCTTCCCTTTTAGCCAGGTCTGATTCTCTTACACCGGCAGTTCAGAATATACTAGTGGCTTCTCATAAAGCTTCTACTACAAAGACCTACACTAGTAAATGGAAACGTTTTGTCTTCTGGGCAAACTCACATCATTTGGACCCTGTCATAGCTCCGTTAAACAAGATCTTGGAGTTTTTAACAGAATTGTTCCATCAAGGAGCTTCTCCTGCCACTTTAAGAGTGCAATTGGCTGCCATTTCCAACTTTCATGTGGAAGAATGTGGGGCACCTATTATGGCTCACAGACTTTGTAAGGCCTTTTTAAAAGGATCTTTCCATATTAGACCACCAGTTAGAACTCCTACATCACCTTGGAATCTGAACCTTTTATTATCCAAATTGATGTTGCCCCCTTTTGAACCAGCCTCCTCTTGTCCATTGAAGTATTTATCGTGGAAGACTCTCTTCTTGGTAGCCATTACATCCGCTAGGCGAGTGTCTGAGCTTCAGGCTCTTTCTATTAAACACCCTTATTTGATCTTTCATTCTGACAGAGTATCTCTTCGCACCAATCCATCCTTTCTCCCCAAAGTTTGCTCTATCAATAACATTAATCAGTCCATTGAATTACCTACCTTTTTCAAGAATCACTCTAATAAGTTAGAGTATATGTTACACAAATTGGATGTCCATAGACAACTCAGGTTTTATTTGGATAGAACAAAGGATCACAGGAAATCTGATCAACTTTTTGTAGCCTTTGCTGACAGCAGGAAAGGTGTAGCGGTTACTAAACGAACGCTTTCCAAATGGCTAACTGATTGTATTATATACGTTTATGATTCTTCAAATCAAACTTTATCTGTCAAACCTAAAGGACATTCTACAAGATCAGTGTCTACATCCTGGCTCATGCAGCTCGCCTACCATTAGACACGATTTGTGCAGCTGCTACTTGGGCTAAACCACATACATTCATCTCTCATTACAAAGTGGACAGGGTTTCTAGGGACAGGGCAACCTTTGGTTACACTGTGCTCAAGAACGTTCTCCCGTGAGTTCCTCAGGAACATGGAGCTAGGGACGCTACCCAGGTGTAAGAACAAACGGCGAGATTGAACACTATCACATATAGAAGTTATGTCCTTACCATAACGTTCCATGTGGAGTGTTCATCTCACCTTTGTTCTTACATTCCCACCCTCCCACCCTCAGGAAGAACGTTCAATTTGGTGCCTGGTCTGGAGTATTCTGCTTTTGCATTTGCAGTGGTTGTATATGTATGATGTACATGTGTATATATATATATATATATATATATATATATATATATATATAGATGATTTCTTGCTTTATGTAATTTTTGGCATGAGTGTGTTCTCTCTCTGACTGCTGGTTTGCTTGCAAACTAGATCTGAGGTAAAGGCAGAGGGGGATTGTGGGTATTAGGTTGTCTCGAGCTTCTTCTCGATGCAGAGCTTGCAAGCGGCCGACACGGAGCCGAGGATCGGCTCCGAACCCAGGTGTAAGAACAAAGGCGAGATGAACACTCCACATGGAACGTTATGGTAAGGACATAACTTCTATTTCTCTCCCATCTGTTTCTCAGTGGTTGGGGTTATTAGCTCCATCTTGGATCAGACGTTGGATCCAGTGCTCTGACTCCACTCCTTACCCATAACCCCATGCAAGGACAGAGATACTCCTGATCTCATTTGGCATTTGATTGCTACAGATGTGGTCTCCTTTCCTAAAGCTCTTTAGCCAAGTATTTATCTTCTCTTGATTTTTCACAATCCTTTTCCTGAAGATTTATCCCTCTATTTGTTCTGCTTTTATCTTTTACCTTTCCTTACTATTATATATAAAAATCTTTTACAGTTTATTTTCTGTCATCTTTCTTGTTTCACCTATTGGCTCCTTTTTGTTGTTACAGTTTAGGGAATAACTTTTAATATAGAATATAGAGTGCTTGTTTAGGATTAGGTATAAATCTTGAAGTTTCCCTAATAAGGTGTCCAGTATGTTCAGTATATTTCTTGTATGATTATTATTATTTATATTATTGTTGGGGAGGGATTTTTATTGCAGATGACTGGAACTTTAAAAATATCTGGTAAACCTTCAGGCTTCAAACGATTTTTGGCTTGCAGCAACCAGATTCCCTACACTGATGCACATACCAGATGTCTGTTGTTTGGGGACTGCCCACAAGGATGAACAATGTACTGTTTGCGTTGCCTTTGGGCATAAAGATTTAGTGGAGAGGAGAAACAAACTTGTAATTAAGGGGCTCCTCCTTACCTCTAAGGGAGAAGTTCTCACCCTGTTTACTTATTCACTTCTTTTCTGCTCCTCTGACTAAGAGACCTGCTGATAGAGCCAAAACTGAAGAGAGTCTTGATAAAGCCAAGGACAAAGACAGAAGCAGTCCTTGCATTGTTCCCCTTTTTTGCCTTTGACTCCAGAGCTTTTGAAGCTTTTGGATCCAACTTTCATGTTGGAGCCTGTTCTTATTGGATCCCTGTACTCTTCCCTTACCAAAGTCTCATTTTTCACTGGAGCCATTCTCGTTCAGGCTAAGATCCCCCATCCTTCAAGAGAGACCCTCTCCATTGGATCCCTTGACCTTCTTCTACTGCTGCTTTATTCAGCTCAATTCGGGCCTCCAGGATTCCGGCAGTAGCTGACGTGTATAGGATGATGAAGTTCCTCTGATCCCAAATCCAGCTGGGGGTTCTTGCTTTGATCCATGTCAGGATGGAGGGCATGGCTCCATCCTCTCTTCATATTGTTTCTCCTTATCCCATCTGTCCTTTGGAGTTGTGACTGCCAGATCTAAGCATTCCTCTTAGTATGTTTACATTGGATCTGAGACTTTATCTTTTTCATCTCTGGTGGCATCTCTGATCTGGTTGGTACTGTGAGTGACTCAGTCCCCGACGGACCTTGGAGCCGAGGCACCATTGTCATATTCACGTGGTGGTGATTGGGGGGGGGGGGCAGACTCAACTTCAAGACTCTCCGAACTGTCTCTTTACTCGGTACTTTGGCTCTAGACAGCGTGGTTCAGACATCAGTTTCAGAGCCAAGCAGGACTTCGAGACCAGTCCTTATTGGGTGCCATGGCTGTAAATGGAAGGAATTCTGGTCCTGTCTCAAGTTCAGCCTTTGAGGCTTTTGAGAGACTGCTGTCTCATTCTAGGGAACAGACTTCCCTGTTGGGCTTGGATCCATCCCTCCCTCAGACTTTTCCTGGGTCCTGATCCTGTTCTTTCTATCCTGCCAGAAAAGCTACTCTCTAAAAGTCTTGAGTCCGTCCACATTGAGGTCCCCCAATCAACTTCTGAATCCTACCCAGAGTATTCCACTGGGGAGGTTTGTCAGAAGCATAAGTGCAGAAGACTGCACATTGACTTCACACAGGAGTCCCTAACCAAACTTACCGACTTCAGTGAGGTTGAGGAGCTACACAGATCCCCCCCCCCTTTGAGGATATCTTGTTCAGTAAAATATTAGAACTACTTAAAGGACGCGGTCCTCAGAAGCTCCATCCCAAGAGGTGTCTGTATTTCTTGAAGCTTTTGGGGCTGACCCATCTACTTCTTGGGTGGTCCCTCCCATGGATGAGATGGTAGATTTAATTTCTAAGCAAATATGGAAGGAGCTCAACTTGGCTGAACCTGTACCATGTAATCCTGACAAATCCCTTATTTCCTCAAAAGACCACCCTTATTGGAACAAGGGCCAGGCCATTGATTCCATGGTGGTGGTGGCAGCCACCAAGAAGGAAATGGCTAAGATAATTGCACTGTTTATCCCCCTAACAAGGAGTCTCAGGCATTTGACAGATTTGGAAAGTAAGTCCATGCATGAGCGACCCTCTCTCAGGGTACTGACTTATCTGACATGCTATACGCTTCCATAGAGATTTGATCACATAGCTCTCCAAATCTCTCTGTCAGGATCCTTTTTTGCTGAGGAGAGAGTCTGTCGCCTTGCTGTTGGCCACCCTTCATTCCTTGTCTAATGTTCTGATGCACCTCAGCTCCAGTGCCACAGAAGGCACTTCTAGGGTTGTGGGCAGTTGTTTAACCATTGCAAAATATATCTGGATGCACTTATGCAATTTTGAGGAGCACTTTAAGATGTCCATCAACAGTGGACGGTACAGTGGTGCAGCGGTAGCGTTGTCGCCTCACAGCAAGAGGTTCTCCGGTTTGATTCTTCTCTGGAGTGCCTTCTGTGTGGAGTCTGCATGTCCTCCCTGAGTTCATGCTGGTTTCCTCTGGGTGGTCCTGTTTCCTCCCAAGTGACAAAGACATGCGTATGGAATCTTTCTTCCCGGGTCTCCACTGAAAATTGGCTTTGTACCAAGTCCAACTTTCCCAGTAAACAAATGTTAAATAAATTAATAAATAGTCCCTATGATGGATTGACACACTCTGGTCTAAAAATGGCCAGATGCTCCAGAAGGTTTCTACAGTTCAGAGCCCTACGCTTTGGTTTCACCACAGACTCCTGGGTGTTTACCAAGTGCATGGCAGTGGTTGCAGTTGATCTCAAGCTGCAGGGGTTCCGAGTGTTCCCATACCTGGACAACTGGCTCATAACTGCCTCCACCTGGAATCATCTTCTCCAAGCTTAGGACTTCTAACTTTGCTCAAGCCTGATCTTCACTTTCTTCAGACCTTGGAATTCACTGGAGCACTTTTGGACATGAAATTGCAAATTTCCAAGCTTCCACAAACCAGGATTTCCTCACTACACAGACAGGCACTTGTTCTTTCTTGCTAGAAAGCCACCAGCATAATTGATCCTGCATCTCCTAGGCTCAGTGGCAGATGACATCACCTTTATTCCTCTTTCCAGATATCACACGAGGAAGCTCTAATGGCTGTGTCTGCTCAGTAGTTATTCAGATGCCAACTAATGTGTTTTCAGGACTCTGTCTCAGAAATATGCAGGGCTGGTATCTACTGGGGACTAGAGTCTCTGATAGTCTCCCAGGTTGTCCCTTTGTACTACCTTCACTGCAAACCACAGTGACCACTAATGCTTCCCACTTAGGGTGGGGTGGGGCACATTTCTTGGGAAAGACTGAGTGAGGTACATGATCCCCAGCAGAGGCCAGTCTTCACATCAACATCTTGGAGATGAGAGCAGCTCTCTTAGTGTTGCAGGCCTTCTAGCATGCTCATCCCATAGGTGTTATTTCAGTTCAAATGGCCAGTGTCACTGGTCTGGTACATCAACAGACAGGGAGGGAACACAATCCTAACTCTTGTACATCAAGGCTATGAGAATGTGGCAAAGGGTGATGTCTTTTCACTTCCTTCTGATAGGAGTGCACATTCTGGGGAAGTCCAGTGGTCTACCTGACATGTTGAGCAGATCCGACCATCCTCCTTAATGAGTGGTCTGTCAATCCAACAGTGGCGGATCAGATTTTTGACCACTGGGGCCAAGCTTGCTGCAATTTTTTGTGCCTACTCTTACAACACCAATTACAGCAGATACCTTTCCCTTGTCACCCAGGGAGAGTCGCCAAGGAATGCTGTGGTCCACAATGTACCCCCCTCCCGGACTCCTGTACACCTTTTCCTTTTACCCTGTCATACCAAAACTGCTTCAGAAAGCATTGGTGAGAGAAGCTACAGTGATCCTTATTGCTCCCTTTTGGCCTGAACAGGTGTGTTTTTCCTTCCTATGGTCTTATCTGATTCTCACCCTACCTGGGTGCTGGGATCTGCTTCAGGTCTTCTCTCTCACCCATCCAGGTCACCTCAAACTGAAACTGCATGGTTACTTCAGTTCTGATGATGGCTGTACAATCTAGGCTTTCTTCCCAAGTAGTTCACATTTTTACCTCTTCACTAAGACCTTCCACCTCGAAGATCAGTAAAAGTAAGTTGAAAAGATTTTCTATCTGGTTTTCCAGCAAAAACTTAAATCTTTTTTCAGTCCCTGTCCTAGCCATTTTGGATTTCGTGACATCTGTCTTTCATCTCAGAGCCAGCTACTCCACTATTAAAGTAGAACTAGGAGCCATCTCCGGTTTTTATACTGTGGAAAACTACTCTTCCATTACCTCCTTAGACTGCCCAAAGCATTTCTTAGAGGTATTTTTCCTTTCTTGGGATATTACCGTTCTGTTATGGCATTTTACATTTACTGGATGTTCATGGCCAGCTTTATTTCTGCTTCCCTTGTATGAAGAATACTAGACTGATCAGTTATTTCTCTCCTTTTCCACAACTAAACAGAAAACGGGTGTCCAAAATGATGCTGTCTCACTGATTATCTGATTGTTTTACAGGTCTGAAAAGAGGAGCTTAGGTTCACTTCACTAGGTCTATGGCTACAGCTTTTTTCAGAGTGTTGCTTGACATTTGTGCTACTGCTACTTGGTCCAATGTCCATACCTTCATTTTTCACTATAAATTGGATTTACAGTCAGTCAAGAGCCTCATTTAGTCTATCTATACTATGTAATATCCTTCAAATAGACCTCCTAAGTGTATTAGTAGGTAGGGACTCTGTCCCATCCATTGAGGAATGGATGAAAGGGACAACATCAGATATGAAAGTTATGTAGTTAACTTAATTATAGATATTTTGTCTGCTTCTCTTCTCATTCTGCAGCTTGCTTCCTCTTTCCCCTTCCTTGAGTTTTCCCTTTGCTTCTGGAGTGACTATACTTACAGCTACCTTGGGTTGATTATGTACTCTTCAAGTTCTGTTTGTTAGCTGTTTTTCATGCTGTGTGATATTTGGTCTTCTAGGTTTGGGGCAGTTTCCTTTATACTGGTATAGAGGAAAACTTAATCTGAGTTGTATATCTTTCCTTGCAGGGGTTCTGGGTAAAGGGAGGAGCCTGAGCACTAGATCCAAAGTCTGGGAGTGGCCCAAATCATATCCAAGACAGATCTGATAACCCCGTCCATTGAGGAAGGAAGGAAGCAGACAACACAGATCTGTCATCATGGTAAGGATAAGTCCATAAGTTTTGTTTTCTTTCTTCAGGTTTCTGATTCTGTGGAGAGAGATGCTTCTATATTAGTCCCTTAGGATGTTCTTTTTCTTAAACTATCTGTAGAATGAATCAATTGTTTCGATGAGAATACAATGATCTTCCACTGTCATTAAAGAAATATTGTGATTTATTGCAACTGAAATTACCTGAACCTACACCAGTGCTTCCAGCATTGGTGAATATTTGTTACAGCCTGTAACTCACATGATAGCCAGCCTGCTTGTTGACTCTAAGAAAGTAGATAGATTATGTAAAGTTTCTCAGTTTCAAGAGCTTTTATTTTCTATCCACAGATCAGACCCAGATGTGATTTCCTTGGTAAATTCAGCTGCTGCTAAGCATTAGATAAAAGCTAATCTCTCTTCCACTGACAACGATGAGAAAGCCCTTGAAAGAGTTGGGTAAAAAGGTGCTCCTGCAATCCTTATTTTTAGAATTCTTAATTTGTTAGGCTTACATATTAAACTTTATGTTCATTTCTTTTGAGAATATGAAGATGACTATGGCTTCTCTTCCCTCATCTGAGGTAAGATCATTTTTGTTTAATCTCATTTTTTTCTGTCTCTCACACATGACTAAGCATTCTTTGAATTTAGCTGATGCCACTTCCAGAACTACTGCTTCTGGAACTTTTTTTGAGGTGGTTTGCTTGAATGCATACACAAAACCTTCCTGAGGATGGAAAAGATGACATTTTGAATTCTGCCTCAGAGAAGTTTTATTTCGTCCATCTGCTGCATTGGTCCGTAAAATGTGTGATGAGAGAAGAAAACTGATTCCGGGAGGTTTCCCAGATTTTTCAGCCTGCCTTCTTCATATTTGTCAAGGGTTTTACAGGTTACCTCTGCAAGATTTTACCAAAAGCAGAACAAGCTGACATAAGCTGGTAGTAACCAGGTTTTTAAAAGCAATGACAAAAGGCTCCAAAAAAGAAACAACTCTGAATGACTATTTAAGGATTCTCCTTCCCACCCTAGCAGGCCTGTAATTCTTCCCAAGTATCTGGCCATTTCTCTCTCTCTCATCAGTCAGTCCCAGACAAATGGGGTTATCAGAGTAAACAGATGGTACTGGGAATCTCTCCCTCCTTGTCAGGGAATACTTCTTCATCCTCCAGGTCAGACCTGACCCCTCCCCACCAGATTCAGCATCTGCTAACTTGGGAGATGGAAGCTGTCCTTCCTTCCTTAGAAAGGTGAGTTTTTCCCAACTGTACTTTCTTGTACTGGTTTGAGTAAGCGCCTCTATTATTTGGGCCAGGCTAAATTGCTGCATTATACCAAACTACTTAGCCAGTGAGTGGTGAGGCGAAGTAGTTTGGTATTGTACTTGCATTTTCGTTGTTTGGTGGTAAGTTGTTGCATTGCTTTGTTCAGAGGCAGAAAGTCTCTCCCAGTAATACTGATATTGAAATATTCAAGAATATTTGTTATGTATGCATTTTAAGAAACATATGTTGCACAGTTTTATGAAAAATAGACATAGGAGGATGGGGGATATACACTATGTAATCCACATGTGAGTATGCCCAACTAATGTAATGTCAGAGAGTGAGTGAGAGTAGTTAGGACTTTTGTCATGTGTATTATGAGAATTAGTGCAGTCCACAACTGTAATTGAAGCATTTCTTTTGATTGGAATTGAAGAGCAATGGAGTCAGCTCAGATAGTCTTTTGTCAGTGTGTGTGTGTGTGTGTGTGTGTGTGTGTGTGTGTGTGTATATATATATATATATATATATATATATATATATATATATATATTTTTTTTTATAAATATATATATTTTAGTAGTTACCTTGTATAAAAGTAGAGTGGCAGCAAATCGCCCTTCAACCAAGTTGCTGATATAGCAAGAACATGGGGATTTTCTGTTAACAGCCATGCTTCAAGATTGGTCCATTGATTATTAGACTGCATTCATTAAGGCAAGAAATTTTGTGGTCTTTATTTTTGATATGAAAGTTGATTAGGTTTTGTAATTAAGAACTGAGTTGAGGTGGTTCTCAGTTTGGCCTCACTGAGACAGATACCTGGTGTCGAAGCCATGGCCTGAAGCTCAATGCCAAAAAGTGTATTGTCATCCCCTTTGGTAAAAACTCTGTACCCATGAACTACCACATAGCTGGTAGTCTACTTAATGCCGAAAATGTGATGAGACCTTGGGACACAGGTGGACAGTAGTCTCTCCTTTGATCACATCAACACAGTGGTCAGGAAATCCTTCTATGTGGCTCATCTCATCACAAAAGGATTCTCATCCAGAAAAAAAGAGGTAATTGTTCCCCTCTACTCATCACTCATTAGACCCATTATAGAGTACAACGCCCCTTTTGGTATGTACCTCACAAGACATCTACAACTGGAAAGACCACAGAAATACCTCACAAAGAGGATTACTGGCCTCAGATACCCTACGCAGACCGTCTCAAAAAACTACAGCTTTACTCCATCGCATATCGCCTACTCAGGGGTGATCTCTGCTTAACATACAAAGCTATGTCAAACCCAGAGCTGTTGGACATGCTCCACTTAAAGAAATCCCAATCCCTCCGAGCTACACGCTCTAGGGACCTAAACCTTGTCACCACAATAAACAGAACATGCTGGAGGGACAGATTCCTGTCCCAGAGACTTCCCATACTCTGGAACAGACTACCTATCTATGTCAAACAGAGCTCCTCATTAGCACTCTTCAAGAAAAATCTTGATGATTGGATGGGAAATGGGAAATTCGCCCCAAGGATCACTTCTGTGGCTCTGCTCGACAGGGCCACAGGAAAATAATTTTCTTGGGTGGCAAAAGCCAGGGTACATTTTTTGGCTAGGCTTATATAGGCCCTAGGGCCAGTAGCCTAGTACCTACCTATGAACCTATGAGTAGATAACACCTGAATGTACAAGTTTGAGTGGGAGATGGTAGAGTTTTGAGAGAAGATCCTTAATTTTTGGAAGTGGGATTGGTGACCTCTGTAGTTGTACATATTGTAATAGATTTTATTTTTTAGTGACATAACTGTGTTTATTATTGGTGTCGGTCAGTAGATTGTGTATTTCTATTGCCAGTATTGGTGTGGGCATGAGTAGTGTGGGAGAGTTCCTGACATAAATGAGAAAGAGGTAAAAGTATGTGTAATGAATAGTCTAAAGGCTAAAGTGACAGACAAAGTAGTAAAACAGCATGCTAATGAAAATGTTGTGAGCTTAAAAATTGGCATTATGAGACTGCAAGATAGTTGTGGTTATAAGTGTAAAGCGTGAGATGGAGAACGGATAATGAAATATCCCAGAGGGTGTATTAGATAATATTAGCAGGGTACCTGGAGGGTGACAGATGTAGGAAAAATGGTGCAAGAGGGACTGGTAGACGTCTTTGACAGTAAGTAGTGTAGTGGCACTTTTCCACTCCTAATAAGAGGAGGTGGAAGGGTGGATAAAAGAAACACCCCACCTAAATTTCACCAATGCTGTAAATCCAGTGTAAGCCACTCAAAAAGTAGAAGCTCCAGACAGAAGAAGATAACATATTTTATCAGCTGCCAAGGCTGAGATTACAAGATAGTGCACACTGTGAGTAATATATTGATTAAAAAGCTAGTAAAAGTTACTAATTTAGGTAACATCCAATTACTGGTTTGTAGTTACACTGCCTGGATGTCAGCAAAGAAGGAATTTGGAGAGCGTATATTTAAGTCAACTGGCAAAGATGAAAAAAAAAACTTTGGCTGGGAAGAATCTTGCAGCTGTTCATCAAACAGTCCTTAGTTTCAGCTTTAATACAGGAGATGTTATCCAGTAATTTAGAAGGAAAAGTAAAACACGCATACGTTAAAGTAGCACAGCTTATCTGCCACCTAGTCTACTAGAGAAGTAGGAGTAAAGAGGCTGAAATTGCTGGGAGTCAAAAGAAGCTGCAGTCTACTTGTACCTGAATATGAAAATGAGTCTGATATCTGATACCTAGACTGTTGGAGTAGAAGTGTAGTAGGTAGAGCTATTAAGGTAGGCAATGAAATACTATGAGGAAAGAGGATCTGGCAAAAGTAGAAGCAGAGGTTATATGCTACCTAGGATTTGTGCAAAGGTGAACTTACACAACGTTTCTACTGCTTAGAGTGTTGTAATAATAGTATAAAGGATGGAATAGTCAGGTCATAAGCATAGCCTAAAGGTATAACGAGCAGAGTGAGAGAAGGAGCAGTCTATTGAAGGAAGAATTGGGGGAAAAGGAGGAGACAGCTCATCTGAGACAAGTGGTGTTTCAAGAAAAATCATACTACAGCACTATACTCCTGCAAGCCAAAAATGTGCAAAGGAATAAGAATTACACTTAGAGAGAGAGACAGAGAAATGTATAAGTACAAGAGGAAGCAAATGTTTACATTATATCATTAGGAGAGTGAAGGCTGTGTTTACTTTGAGAATAAAAAGGTAGTGTTTAGATGAAATGATACCTGTGATCCCACTAGGTTAATTTAAAGAAAGCATTATCATTGTTGGGGTAAAGCATAATGGAGGATGCATAGGAAGGGACAGTACACTTCTGAGAGCTTGAAACACTTAAATAAGGACCCACTCCCAATCTAGTACAACACATTAAACAATCTGAGAAAATGGTTCAAGAGCCCTTAATGACAACAAATGTGCTCTGGAAGAAAATGGTCAGAGTACATGGATCAGATAGACAATTTAAGGAAGAAAGCAATTGCTATCGGGACACATTATGTGGAGCAGCACGTGTAACTTAGTAAGCTAAGGACTGGAACTAATAGCAGAAGTGAATAGTTCTGTAGAAGTGCATCATACTTCTGAGTACAAGGTTGTAACTGGCAGAGACAAGCTGTAGGGAAAGCAGTAACTTGCAGTGGTGTATTAACAGGCTGTTTTTAAACTGTAACTGGGACTAGGCATAATATGAAAATTTTCATAGTGGAATAGCAGGAAGAATTGGGACCTTAGGGACTGGGTAAACTAACTGAAAATGTTTGTAGTGGAACAGCAGGAAGAACTGGGGACCTTGGGGAATGGGTAAACTAACTTGCACTACCTGTGTAAAATAAAAGTATAATGGCCAATTTCAGAGACTTAAGCAGCTGTGAAATGGGGAAGATAATATCTAGCTTGGTTTTATCAGCTGTCATAGCAAAATGCAACACAGGAAAAAGTAGATCTATACCTAGATGTATATCTGAGTTTATCCACAGAAACCAAGGCCTCAGCAAGGGAATTTCTTAGGATACTAGGATTCACAGCATCCGTGAATATCCTGATTCCTTTAGCAAGACTCCATATGGAAAAAATTCAATTGTACCTAAAATCTGTTTGGTCCCAATACCAGCATCCCCTAATATTCCTGATTAATAGTTTGTTAATATGTGAAAAGGGAACATCTTTGGTGGAGAGACCAATGTTATCTGAATCAAAGTCTCCAATTTTCCGTTTCAACAAAAGTGCACAGTCTTTGGAACAAACAAGATTGACCAAAACAGACAAGTATAAAAGAGATGTTGACTGTGATAAATGCTGTTAACTCTCTGTTAGATATGGTTTCCAGGGGTTTATATTATAAACCTTTAAGTTTACTTCAGCGAACGCTCACATGAGCGAAAACGCTGGTAAACGAAAGGGTGTTTGTGGGGTCATGGTACAGTGAGGAGTGGGATTTTTGCCCTTTCCTCACTGTAGTGCGATCTCAGAGTTGGAATATATAGTTAGCGGGGGGGGGGGAGGCAGCCCCCCACAATCAGCAGTTCGATTACCAGCATTTTCGCTTGTGAGCTTTCGCTGAAGTAATCTTTCGGTCTTCTAATATAGACCTGGTTTCCAGGACCATTACAGATGGATACAGACAACAACATAGTAATATGGTACTTGAACAGGGGAAAAACATATCTTACTGTCTGAGCAGTCTAGCCATGGTAGACTGGGAAGTAGCTTTTCAACACAGTGTTACTCGACAGGCATCTTACATCCTGTGAGAGGAAGATTTTGTAGCAGACACTCAGAAATGGAAACTAAGTCAGTATGTCATGCAGGAATTGATCTAGCTGTGGAGACACCTCAGATAGATCTAGTCTGCCTTCATTTACAAAAATAGGTTCTCTGGTTCGATTCTCGGCTGGAGCACCTTCTGTGTGGAGTCTGCATGTCTTCCCCGCGGTCGAGTGACTTTTAAAGACATGCAGGTAAGTGCTTGCGTGAATGGGTGTGCCTTCGTTTAAGGTTGGGCGTCGGGCTGGCATTCTGGCACCGTAAAAATCTACTGCCAATCGTAAGCGGACTAGAGTTCTGCTGTGGTGACCCCTAACCGGGAAAAGCAGAAAGACATTACTAGTTAATAAAACTCTGCTTCATGACTCCATAATACTAGGCCTGGAAAACAGATGAACTATTTTTCTTTGGACTGAGATGTTTTTTATATTCTTTTTCAGCCATTCTACTGATATCCTGGGCTATACTGAAGGTTCAGAAGGAGACACTGAAGGCTATTGTGGTGACTTCCTTCTAGCCCTTGCAACAGTGATTCTCCTTTCTTTTGGAAATGGTGAAGGGTGATTGCTACAAGCTTTCTCACAGACTTGATCTCCTCACACAGGACATGGGGTGTTTGTTATATCCTAGCTCAAAACAACTTTATATAATTGCCTTTTGATGGGTAGACTCTTTATAGCTTTCTGAGGGATCTGAAGTAGATATTAAAGGAGGCAAGAAGACCTGCTACTGTGAAATCATATTTAAAATGGAAAAGATTTTCTAGTTGATACCAAGACAAGAACCAGGACCCTTTTAAGACGAAGGTTGTCTGGTTCTGCAATATTTAAGATGTTCATCGTGTTACCCTGCTGCAGTCATCACATTTGGGTTATCCTGCCGTCAGGCGGTCCCGCAGTCGGCCTGAGTTCCGAAGTCTTGGTCCGGTGTCAGTTGCTGTCGCTTCCTCTCTGACGTCTGCGCGCCAGGGGTATACAAGAGGCATCCAACGCCATTTTCTTCAGTCTTTCTTGCCGCGCGGTGTCCGAAGCAGAAGCATTTCGCAAGTGCTGGTCAGCCAACACCTGAGATTTTTAAATCGAATTTCAGTCCAAAGTCTTCAATAAAGCTAAGTACCCTGTTATAGGTTCATAGATTCATACTAAGCTATCTGCCCTAGGGCATTTATAAGCCTAGCCAGAGTGTGTTTGGCTTTCGCCACCCATTTTAAATGAATTTTGCTATGCCCTTTTTCGAGGTTAGTATACTGTGCCTCTATCTAACAGTGACACAGAAGTGATACCCGGGGTAAACCTACGATCTCCCATCCACTCATCAAGATTCCTCTTGAAGAGAGTCAATGAGGGACTCTGCCTAACCTGGACTGGGATTTTATTCCAGAGTGAAGGGAGCCCCTCTGGGTTATGAATCTGTCCCTCTAGCATGTCCTATTTATTTCAGTGCTGAGGTTCAAGTCTCTCGAGCGCGTAGCTCGATGGGATTTGGATTTTCTGAGGTGCAGCATGTCCATTAATTCCGGGTTGGACATGGCTTTATACGTCAGGCACAGATCGCCTCTGAGCAGGCAGTATGCCACTGAGTAGAGCTGGAGTTTCTTTAACCGGGCAGCATATGGCATCTGTTTGAGCCTTTTGATCCTCTTGGTGAGCTACTTTTGGGGTCTTTCCAGTTGCTGCAGGTGTCTGGTAAGGTACATCCCAAAAGGGGCATTGTACTCGATTATGGGCCTGATGAGGGATGAGTAAAGAGGCACAATGACCTCCCCTGATCTAGATGTGAATCCCTTCATGATTAGGTGGGCTATATAAAATGTTTTTCTAACCACTTTGGCCACGTGGATTTCAAATGAGAGATTGCTATCAACTTGGGTCCCCAGGTCCCTAATTACTACTTCCGTACTTAATGGATTACCACGTATGTGGTAATTTGTGGGCACTTTGTTTTTGCCAAAGGGGATGACTATACACTTTTTGGCGTTTAGCTTGAGGCCATGGCTCTGGCACCAGTTGTCTGTTTCTATGAGGCCCTTTTGTAGGATGCTTGTGTCGGCTGGAGAGTCAATTATGGCGCCTAGTTTGCAGTCATCTGTGAACTTGGTCAGCCACAGTCCTTCCGTGTTGGCCTGTACCTCCGAGAAATATATACCGAACAAGAGAGGTCCCAGGACTGAGCCTTGTGGGATGCCACTTGTAACTGGTTTGGAGTCTGACATGGCTCTAGCAATTCTAACCATGTGGGTTCTGTCCTTGAGCCAGTTTGCAACCCATCTAGTGACTTAGGGGTTTACATTTAAGCTGGTGAGCTTATCTATAATGCCTGAGTGGGGTATTGTATCGAAGGCTTTTGCGAGGTCCAGGTAGGCTGTGTGGACCACCTTTCCCTCGTCAATGGCCTTGGTGACTGTTTCACAGAAAATTGACCAGGTTTAAAGAGGCAGGATCTGCCCTTAACAAAGCCGAATTGGGTAGGATCCAGTGTCTGTAGGACCCCAATGTCTTTATTTATGAGGTCCATGATGATCCTTTCCATAGCTTTGCAGACCAAGCTAGTCAGGCTTATGGGGCGATAGTTTCCAGGATCCGTTGAGGCACCACCTTTGTGGAGATGGACCACTGTTGCTGTACGCCACTCTTTGGGTACATATCTTGTAGTAAGGCTGAGATTGAACAGTAGTTTTTTGTTTAGGTTTAGCTCTTCTTGGAGTTCATGTAGGACGCAGCCCGGGACACTGTCTGGCCCATTGATGCTGTGTTTTTTGCTTTGGAGAGGGCGGCTCTTACCTGAGCATCTGAGATGTCAGGTGGGCAGCACTCTGCTGGGATAGATATTTGCCCTTTTGGTGGGGAGGGGGGTAGTTTACGCTGAACCTGTCAGCTAGGATGTTAGCAATGTCTGTGGGTTCAGTGTATTTTTTGTCATTTTGGACTAATTCTGAGCATATCTGGGAATTCCCACCCAGGTTCCTAACATAACTAAAGAAAGCCTTGTGATTATCCTTAGTGTCCTGTGCAATTTTTCTCTCAAAGCTGGCCTTAGACGATTTTATGAGTGCCCGTAGTTTTTTGCTAATACTGATCAGAGATGCCTTCCCTTTTTGGGATTTTGCTCTATCATGTAGTAGCTTCCTCCTTCTATTGTATAGTTTGTTTATTGCTGGGGTCCACCAGACAGAACGTCTGCCTTTGGAGGATTGAGTCTTGGTTTTATTTGGGATTGCATGATCCATGCATTCCTGAAGGTGTTCACAGAATGCGTTTATAAAGTATTCTGCGGTCTGGGCCGTATTTTCCACAGGCCCGGGGGCTTTGAAGGATTCCACCTCGGTTTTGAGGAGTGTGAAATTTGCATTAGAGAAGTTTTTCACTGTGGTTTTCTGGGCAGGGGGTGGGGTCGGGATGTGAATATCCAGTGAGATTAGTTTATGGTCTGATCTTACCAGTGAGGGATACACTTCTGGTCTGGAGCATAGAGCCCCCATGATGGTGATAATCAGGTCCAGTATGTTTTCCCCTCTTGTGGGAGTGGTAACAAGTTGTTCCATAGCATTTGAGTTTATAAATTCTAGGAACCTTTGGGCTAAGGTGTTGGAGCTAGAGTAATGCTCCCAGTCTATGTTTGGGTAGTTGAAGTTGCCCTATATAATGGTGTTTGGAGAGACCTTCATATTTTCCAGTGTTCTCAGGAAGGCCGAATGGGGTTCCTGGGTTTGGGAGGGTGGTCTGTAGCAGGGTATAAACTGGAAGGCAGTTTTACCCACTGTTGCACATGGATAGTCTCTGATGCTTCGTGCTGTGCCACCAACCTGGAGGTGTGGGTATCTTGGACAAATATTGATACTCCCCCTCCTTTTGTGGTTCGGTCCAAGTTTTGGGGCCGAAAAGCATGGTATGAGGTATAACCTGGTAGTGCTGGGGTGCTCTCGGGAGCCTTGAACCAGGTTTCTGTTACTGCACAGATATCGATGTTCTCCATGCTAAGGAGAGTTTCGAGTGCATGCATCTTGAGGTTTAGACTTCTGGCGTTGAGTAGCATTACTCTTAGTTTCTTATCTCTTGTGATACCTATGGAGGTGGGTTTGTCTTTTGAGCCTTGCCTAAAAAAGGCACTATGGGGGTGGCAAGAGCCTTTGCCAATATCCGAAAGCCTAGGGGTGACAGGTGCAAGCCGTCCCTAGCGAAGCATCGTGGCTTGTCGAGCATGTCATCCCAGGCTGACCGGCATTGGATCCCCTTTGAATGACACCAATACTTAAGCCAATTGTTGAAATTGATCATCTTGTCTTCATATTGTGGCATCATTCTTGGTGAGGGTAAGCCTGGGCTGCATGCTCAGAGAGCTCCTCTGTCTCTTTTCATGTAGTCCAGGGAGGTACATCTCAGGTCTTTCACACCAGCATGGACAATGACGGAGTCATATTTGTACTTGCCTTGGAGTGACCTGAGTGCTTGTGTTATGTGGCGGATCCTAGCGCCTGACAGGCAGCTCACCGTGACCTTCTCCTTGTTCAGCCTGGTGAGCGGGACGTCAGTGTGCCTGACAATTGAGTCACCTATTACAAGTGTATCAGGTGTGTTGTTTAGCCTGAAGGGCTGTGACTGTTTGGCACACTGGCTTTGTGAGCTATGTGTTGCACGTGTTTTGTTTTGGGGTAGCGGTTGCTTGGGTGTCTGCTTTGGAGGTCTCTGCTGCTTAGGCACATTTTTATTTAGAGCCTCCGAGTATGTTTTTGTGTGTTTGTGTTTGGTTTGCTGTCGTGGTAGGTCTATGTATGACTGGAATTGTAGTGAGTGTGGTTTCCTTCTCCTCCTGACTGGTTACGCCAGTACTGAGTTGATAGAGCTTAGCCTCCAATTTGGCTATATTGTTGCATCTATCACATGTGTTGGAATTTGTTGGGAGGAGGAGAGGGTTGTCTGTGTACATGAGGCAGTTGTAACATTGCCTCAAGATTCCCAGATTCACCAGCTGGACCGGAGAGGAGATTGACAACTGAAATTTGGACATGCTAGAATAGTATTGGGAATTCCTTTATAATTGAAAAAAAGGGCCAATGGGGAACAAGGTACTCAAGGGGAGTTTGTGAGGGTGTAGTGCTTTTAATTTTTTAGTGCTGACTTATATAATTGCTTTAGTGAGCAAGTGCCAGGCTTTAGAGTAGGAAAAGGGTGTTTATTATGAGAACTAGATCAGTTCTAAGGGAAAAAGTGAAGAGCAGACTTTGTGGAGCTGAGAATGGTTTAAACCCAATTAAGCGGAACTGCCCGATGCTGCGCTATGTGCAAAATCGCACAAAGCCGCGCCAAAGTGGGTTTTATACAGGGGGACTTGAAAGAGCTAGAAATTGGCCCAAAACGGCCAATAGACTACCAGATTCTTGTGCTGGGAACACTCCTCCAGGGATAGGTAGGCTGCTCTAAGCTCCCCACTGCCACTGGTGAACAAAGAAGCCTCCCTTTATCCAAAAAAGGAAATGGGCAACACAGGAACTTTCCAAAAGTCCAGAATACAGCAAAGCCTGTATTTGTACTACTCTAGGTCAGGAAAGACGGGAAACAAGGATCATTTTTTTTTTTTTTTTTTTTTTTGCAACAAACAGCAGGAAAATGCAATAAATATGTAACACAGGCTAGCACACTTGAGTGTGTAGCCTCAACAGGTAAATCCAACAAACAGGACAAACTTTAAATTACAAGCGCAAAAGCGCGCTAAAGCTGGCTTTAAAGCAGGGGGTTAGAAAGAGATAGGAAATGGCCTAAAATGGCCAATAAGCTACAAGTCACTGGGCTGGAACCACTCCTCAAGGGACAGATAGGCTGCTCAGAGCTTCCCATTCTCACTGGTGAACAAAGAAGCTTCCTCCTATCCAAATAAGGATATGGGCAACACAGGAACTAGGACACAGCCCAGAGATCAGCAGTACCTGAAGACTGGACTATTCTAGTTCAGTAAAGGTGGGAAACAAGGATATATATATATATTTTTTTTTTTTTTTTTTTTTTTTTTTTACAAAGTAGCAGAAATTAGGTACAGAAACACAGTAAATGCTTTAATTTGTCTAGTGCACTTGAGTGTGTAGCCTACCAGTTAAACTAAGCAAAAACAAACTTTAAAAGTGCAAAAAAACTCAGAAATGCAGGTAGGAATGCAATAAAACAACTTTGCAGAGCTTATTTAGTTAAAGAAACAGAGAAGTCTATATATACAGAAAAGCAGCTAAAACACACAAACACTTCAGATGCAGTGCAACCTAGAGCACTTGAGTTGTAGCAATATTAAGGCAATTACAGTTATAATAAATGCTCTGAAATGCACTCTATATTTCCAAAATATTTGAGAAGCACAGTCAGAACACAAGGAGATTCAGGCAAAAAAAAAAGTTTTTTTTTTTGAAAGGGAAAAAGGAGAAACAGAAGGCCTTATCCAATGTTCTCTATGTATTAGGTAGAATGAGCTAATGACACTAGACTGGGAGGAGTGTCACAGGTCAGATTTACAGTAGGGGCGGGCAACTGCAAAGCCACCAAGTATAACAGCAAGACACCAACTGGGAGGGGGTGGGGGTGGGGGGTAGGGACAAAAACAATAGCCTACAAGACAGTAAGCACTAGAGAAAGCCACAAATGAAAGCTTTTAAACAGATAAAGGTTTGTAAAGATACAGAATGCTTTTAACTGCAAACAAATCAGTTACTTGTGCAGATTAGTTAATAGCAATAAAATACACTCAAAGACTAAAAAGAAGGCAATAAAAGTGCTATATATTAATTGTTAGAAACAATAATCTGTTTAAATCGGGAAAAAAAAACAGGATACTTATATATCTCAGCTAACAGTTGTGGTCAACAACTTTCATCCAATCTGCTCAGTGTGTATACACAGAAACCCTATCAAAGTTAGGGCTTAAATACTAGAACAACAACTTTTTTTTTTTTTTTTTTTTTTTTTTACAAAAACACAAAAGAACCAGCCCCCACTAGCCAGCAGACAATTAACACAATCTAGCCAAGTTAAAGAAAGGCTTCAGCTAAAAACAATAGGCTACAGACAGTAAGCACCAGAGAAAGCCACAAATGAAAGTTTTTTTTTTGGGGGGGGGCATTTCTTGCCTCAGTCCGATGTCAGAAAAAGTTAACAATTGCATTTCTTGTGGGAAGCAAATACCTCATAAGGACTTCCATTCTTATTGTATTCCTTGCCTAGGCCCAGACCACGATGTCACAGGTTGTCGGTTTTGTGCTAGGTTTAATAAACGAACTATCAAATGCCGTTTTGACTTCACACGGCATTACTTTGGTAGGAAATTCAATTATATCATGCCGTCAGAGCAGCCGACGACCACCATGCATAAAAAACGCAAGGATAAGGACAGGCAGCCTAGAACCAAACCAGACTCCGAGGCCTCTGCTGGGCCTGTCGCCGGTTCTCCAGTTTTCAGTGAGGCGCCTACGCTGCCCCTGACGACCGCGGAAATGGAACCCCAGACAGCTTCGGATTCTCAAGTGGAGTGTACTAGGCCGTCGCATCCATCTTCTTTAGGCCCTACTGACACCGGAGCAGAAGGTGATCCCGGTGCAGTAGAAACACCTTCGGTTTCAGAAGGTGTCTTCAGACCGACTACACTCACCATAAAATATTAAGCAAAAAACTCCTTTAAAATCAAAAGACTGTACATCAGTCTCCTGTTCAAGGCCCCATGCCTAAGAAACAGATGCTTAAGATGGCTGAAGATTTGATTTCCCTAATCAGGGGTTCCCATCCCCCTCCTGATAAAAGACCAAGATAAGAGGAGGACTATGCTTCCTCTGACCAGGTTTCTATTTCCTCAGATTCTTCTGAGGAACAGGATTACGCTTTTCCCCCTTATGAAGATTCTGATGCTGAAGACTCTATTCCCTCAGCATCTCCCCTGAAGACTACTCTTTTGGGGAAACTTTACATACCATGAGGGAGCATTTCCACTGGGAAAGCCAGGACTACTCTGACTCTAAGAAGAGGCTCTGAGAGTTTCTTTTACTACCCCAGCACAGACCACTTGCTATACCTCCAGTCTTAGATATTGTGGATGATGTTTACTTAGAGTCTAGTCTAAATCCAGACTCCCTACCTCCTGCTCCAGCCAAACCAGACAGATACTACAGAGTACCTGACACACACAAATTCCTTTGCAAAAGCCCTCTGGCTGAGCCAGAAACAATTTCCCAGGATCCCAAAGGGGCTAAAACTTCTATGGCTAAAAATCCTGTACCCTCTGAAAGGGATTCCAGAGCCCTAGATAGATGGGGAAAGAAGATATACACCTCAGCTACCTTGGCTATGAGAGCATTAAATTGTCAGTTTCACATGCTGAAATATCAGCAATTCCTAATGTCTCAATTAAAACAAAAACTGAGCACACATTCTGAACAGGCTGAATTCAAGGAAATGTAGGATCTGTTGCATGCAGCTGAACAGGTGGGCAAACATACTTTACAATGTGGATTTGATTCATTGGAAGCTTCCTGTAGAGCAGCTGTTACTGGGTCTGTCATATGCAGACACGCTTGGTTAAAAGAACAAACACTACCTGAACATGCTAAAGCAAAATTATTGGATGCACCTTTACAGCAGGATGTCTTATTTGGTGTCAAAGCAGAAGAGGTTTTAAAGAAAATGGAAGTTAAGGCAAAGTCTATGCAGACGGTCAAGGATTTTTTACAAGTACAACCCCCTCGTTTCAACAGAAATTGGCCAACAAAAAACTGGTCCTTTCTAGCTTCTGACAGACCACAGAGGGGCAAATACAGACACCCAAGGGGCAGAGGTCAGTCACAAGGCCCTTACAAACCTCGCCAATGTGGTGCCACTACCCAGAAAGGAGGTGAAGACAGGCCCCAAGCTAGAAGAAGACAAACACAATGACTCAACCCTCCAACTACCAAGCAATTCTCTCTTGTCAGCTCCCTTGGGAGGAAAATTAGCACATTTTGCAGACAACTGGCACATCATCACAAAAGACAAATGGGTCCTAAACATTGTCTCACAAGAATACAGATTCCACTTTCATACCACCTTGCCAAGGATAAAAGGAATGCCAAACCTGCCACCAAATCAATGGGCAGAGGCACAAAAACAAATTACAGTTCTCATGGACATGAGAGCCATTCAACAGGTACCTACACAGGAGCAAGGACAAGGATTTTACTCGAGACTCTTTCTAGTCCCCAGAAAGGACAAAGCATGGAGACCCATTCTGGATCTTTCAATTCTGAACACCTATCTGCAAGTACCAAAATTCAAGATGCTAACACTGCAGCAGCTTCTTCCCATGCTGGGCAAGAAGGCTTGGCTAGTAACGTTGGACCTCAAGGAGGCATACCTGCATGTCCCTATCCGACAAAATTGCGATACCTACGCTTCATTGCAGGTTCAACCCATTATCAATTCTCTGCACTGCCCTTTGGTTTATCTGCTGCGCCCAGGGTCTTCACAAAATGCCTGGCACCAGCAATTGCATACTGCAGACAAAGAGGAATTCAAATATACCCATACCTGGACGACTGCTTTATTCAAGCAGAAAGCAAGGACATTCTTTTATAACATCTGGCATTTGTCAAACACCTTCTAAGATGCCTAGGGTACACAGTAAATGAAAAGAAATCAAATCTAGTGCCCTCACAAAACATAATATTCCTGGGTGCCAGCTTGAATACAACGGTCCAGATGGCTTATCTCACTCCAGACAAACAATTACACCTGACTCAATACTTCAAAATAATGGCAACAAAGACCCAACTCCCTGCAAGAAAAATTCTGCAGGCCTTGGGATTCATGGCATCTTGCATTCTACTAATACCATTTGCAAAACTGCATATGAGGAAATTACAATGGTACCTGAAAAGCGTATGGACTCAGCACAGCCACAGCTTGGAAACAATGATACCACTCATTCCCTGCCTTCAACAGGAGTTTCTATGGTAGGCACAGGCATGTCACCTCAACAAGGGTCAGCCTTTCACATTACCCACAGCCAGGCAAACTACAACAGATGCATCGGACTATGCCTGGGGAGCACACATGGCAGGACAGTGCATTCAGGGCAAATGGACTACAGATCAAAAGCATCTGCATAGCAATCAAAAGGAAATGCTAGCAGCACAGAATGCCCGAACAGCTTTCAAGGACCTCTTACACCCAGGACAACTAATAGTAAAGACGGACAATACCACAATAATGTGGTACATCAGCAAGCAAGGGGGCACACATTCCTACCCTCTATGCAGACAAGCAATGACCTTGTGGAACACAGCACTGTCTTACCAAGTTCAACTACAAGCACAATTCCTGCCAGGAAAGAAAAACACATTGGCAGACCTAAGCAGAAACATCGTGGATCCCCATGAGTGGAAACTGGATCCACAAACATTTGCAATGATAACTCAAAAATGGGGACGCCCTGACATAGATCCGTTTGCCAACCCCCAAAACTACCAACTACAAAAATTTTGTACAAGGACATTCCACCCACAAGCTTGGAAAGTGGACGCCCTCTCATTCAGTTGGAAAACATTGACAGTGTACGCCTTTCCTCCACTACCTCTTCTAGCAAAGGTGCTGTTGAAAGTCAGATTGGAGAGGCCTCAAATGATACTCATTGCACCAGACTGGCCATGCCAGCACTGGTACCCAATTCTAAAGAACATGGCCCAAGGCCCACCATGGATTTTACCACAAATTCCTCACCTGCTCACCCAGTGAGACAATTAAATTCTACACAGCCAGCTCAAGACTTTAAATCTGGCTGCATGGCAAATTACCTAAACAATCAACCAACAACTCTATCCAAAGCTGTTATGGAGGTCATTCTGGAGGCCAGGAGGCCCAGCACCAGGAAAACCTATTCAGACAAATAGAAAAGATTTTGCGCCTGGAACCAGGCTAAAGGCCAAAATCCCCTTGATCCAAACATGCCTCAGATTCTACAATATTTAACTGAGATGTTGCACAATGGACTTTCCTTTTCATCTATTAAGATCCACGCCTCAGCAATTTCAGCTCATTACAACATGGATCCTCCTTTATTTGTCACATCCACTCCTAAAACAGTACCTCAGAGTGGCTAAGAACATAAAACCGCCCAGGAGAGCACCATCACCTACTTGGGATCTCAACTTTGTTCTGGAAAAACTTACACTGCCACCCTTTGAGCCAGCTTTCTCTGCTGATTTACAGTTTCTTTCATGGAAAACTGCCCTAGTGCTAGCAATAACTTCAGCTAGAAGAGTCTCAGAGCTACAGGCACTAATGGCAATGGAGCCTTTCCTCATTTTTCATCAAGACAGAGTCTCTCTGTGAACTAACCCTTCCTTTATGCCAAAGGTGGTATCCAGTGTGGCTCTGAACCAAACCATTCATTTGCCCACCTTTTTCCCAAATCCCCAGAACAAAGGAGAAAGACTCCTGCACTCTTTGGACATTCACAGACAATTACGTTACTACTTGGATAAAACTAAGGCTTTCAGAAACTCTGACCAGCTCTTTGTAGCCTATGCCACAGGATCACAAGGAAAAGCTATCTCAAAACAGACAATTTCAAAATGGATAGGACATTGCATACGTTTCTGCTACATACATCATGGGAAACCGGTACATGCTAGCATTAGGCCCCACTCCACCAGGGCTACAGCTACATCAGCAACCTTTCTCAGAGGGGTGCCAACCAAGGATATTCTGGTAGCTGCAACTTGGAGTTCAGTGCACACCTTCATTAAACACCATCACTTACCTTTATATTCTAAGACTAGAGCTGGCTTTGCCACTGCAGTTTTGCAGGGCCTACTAGCTTCTTCTAACCCTGTTTAACTCCACCACCCATCCTTAGCTTTGGGATTCTTCCCAAGTATGATGACTGCCGCAGGGTAACACGATGAACATAGTACAGTTTTGTATCTACCATAAATGTAAATGTTCGAGTGTTCACCCTGCTGCAGTCCAGGTTACCCTCCCTCCATCCCCTCTGAACTAGCTGGACTTATCTATTCCTTTCTATCCTAGACAACCTCTGTGGTGTATTTGCTTGTGACTGAAAGTATTGCTTTCCTCTTACTTATACATATATATCTTTATATAGCAACATGTATTGCCTACCTATTGGGGGCACCTGACATCTGGGGCAAGAAAAACTGAAGAAAATGGTATCGGATGCCTCTTATATACCCCTGGTGCACAGATATCGGGGAGGAAGCGACAGCAACTGATGCCGGACCAAGACTTTGGAACTCAGGCCGACTTGCGGGACCACCTGACGGCAGGATAACCCAAGTGTGATGACTGTAGCAGGGTGAACACTCGAACATCTACATTTATGGTAGGTACAAAACTGTACTTTATTATCCATTGACCTTTCTCCTTTATCAGGTTGGTTTGTTGACTATTTCACTATATCTGCCTGTGGATCATCCCCTTTCAGAAACATTTTGACATGGAAATGTACTGAAAGTTTATTATATACCAGTCCTCTAATAAAATAGGTGGCTCCTCCGTGGGAACTTAACTTTGTTACAAAAATTAACTCATGTTCCATTTGAAGCAGCTTATCAGGCTGACATAAGGTTCTTACCATGGAAAATGATTTTGCTGATTGTTCTGACTTTTGCTAGAAGAGGATTTGAGTTTCAAACTCTTATGGTCGGTCAGCCTTAACTCATTGCCCACAAAGATGGAGTTTCCTTAAGAAACAGTCCTTTATTTGCAATGATCTTGTGGGTAGTTGCTTAGCATGTCCATGCAGGTGGTATCAAAGTTTACTTTGAGCCAAAATATTAATCACTATCTTCTTTTCAGAACCTAAAACTGAGGTAGAAAGGATCCATCATTTTCTAGATGTCCACAGACAACTCAGATTTTATCTTGAAAGAACTAACAATTTTAGAAACTCCATCAATTATTCTTTTCTTATGAGCATAAGAAAGAGCAACCAGTATCAAAGCTGATTGTCTCCAGATGGTTGTCCCATGCTGTTACCTTTTGTTATAACCACCACAATAAGGTAATTCCCAACAGGGTCAAGGATCACTCTACCAGGGCCTTGGATATATTTGTGGCTTTTTGGAAACTGTTGATTTCTAGAACTATTCCTAACCCTAATCCAGTAAACCCAGCATGGACATGGGGCACTGGAGTGACTGTCAGGATGAATCCAGGGAGTAAAAAAGACAAAAAAAAATGAAGCTTGGAACTGTTGGAAATTAACAGGTATACATGTAGTTGGTTCCCCACCAGTACTATAATGCACTAAATATAATAGCGCAGAGTTAATTTATTTTTAAAGGTAGCCATTGCACTTTTTCTTAAGGCAAAATCTGATGTTTATTGAAAGCATGTTAATTTTTCTCATCTAGGACGGGAACAAAGATAAGATAAAATAAGAACAGGGAACATTCTGTGTAAGTGGGAACACAGGCTGTCACATTGGCTTTGGCATGGTTAACCTTAATGTTGAAATAGGGAGTTACCTGTCAGTGGAACCATTTGTTTGGGGCAGCTACTCCTTTTTGGAGGGATAAAGTTTATTTTTGGAAACTGTATACAGGTGTCTGTACTTGCTGTGACTTGAAAGGTGACAGGGGCTTGGAGATTTATTACTATTATTGTTTTTGGTTAGTGTTTTTATGTAAGTGAAACGTCTGGGAAAATGTGACATGGATTCAAATGGAGTTGCGAAGAAGCAACTTACAGGCAAGATCAGCCTTCCAGACAGTGTGTCCATGCAAGTTACAAGAAGGAAATGCATATTCAGAAGAGCTGTCCTGTTTAATGCATGAATAGCAACTTTTTGTCAGAATGGCTGCTTTTTCCATATGAACATGGAATGTAAATGAGCTTACAGATGAAGACAAACAGCAGAATGTATTGAATCATTTTATAAAATGGGTGCCAATAGCAGTGCTACAGGAGACTAATTTGGATATAAATAAGCATGTGAATTTGACACAGAAAGGATTTCAGGTTGGATGTTCAGAGAAGTGGGCGGCGCAGTGGTGCAGTGGTTAATGCTGTCACCTCACAGCAAGAGGTTCTCTGGTTCGATTCTCGGCTGGGGTGCCTTCTGTGCGGAGTTTGCATGTGTTCCATGTGTTCGTTTGGGTTTTCTCCGGGTACTCCGGTTTCCTCCCACATTCTAAAGACATGCGTCTGGAGCATTTCTCCCCGGGCCTCCGCTGAAAACAGGATCTGTGGAACCTAGTCGGACTTTCCCGGTCAACAAATGTTAAATAAATAAAATAAATAAAAAAGTATCAGGGAAAATGAAAACATCAGTAATACTGTTTGTGTGAAGGTCTGAAATAATGATAGAAGAAGGTAAAAAAGGCAACAGTGGTAGATTTGTGGTAGTAAAGGATTAATGTTGTGGAGGATGATTACACTGACCTGTATTTTTATTCCATCTAAAGCTATTTATTATATTTATAATATTTTATTTCATTTATTCTTTGTTGACCAGGTTAGTACCACTAGGCTAGTGGGTTCTTTTCAGGGGAGACTTGAGGTGGTGCTTTATACCACTAAGGGAAATTTTGCCAGTACAGCAGAGAGCTTCACCTACTCTTTGTGATAATTGCCATGGATCTTTTACATCCATCTGAGCTACCACCAGCTGAAACTCATTGGGCCTTGGTTTAACGTCCCATCCAAAAGCACATCATACTCGAGTGCAACCTTTCCCCCAAACCCTCCCAGTGGCAGTGGCAACAGTCCAGATGCCATACCATTATGGAGCTTAAGAGAATTTTCAGAAAAAATAATCTTTCATCAAGGAATGTTTATGGGTGTAGACTGGAACCTGATTTGCATGAGTGAGATTGTATTAGGGGGACCTAGTAGGGAAAATACAACAGAGTATTTTTCTGAAGAAATGGATGAGAATATTTGGTATAGAAGAACTTTGAATGTTTAATAGAAACTCCAAGAACTCAGAGTTTACATGTCATTTCTCAAGGTGTAACAGCTGGGCTAGACTGGATAGAAGTTCTATTTCATGCAAACATTTGCATTTAATTGACAACTCTGAAATGCATCCTGTAAAATCTAAGATAAAGTTGCAGGATATTCCTGTGAAAATGAGACTTTGCTGTTTTCCTAGTTACTTGTTAAGAAGAGTGGAATTTTAAGGAAAGGGTATTATTAGGGGAGATAGAAATTCAGAAGGGATAGCTGGTGAGTGGGATAGAATGAAATGGGCTTTAAAAGCATGTCAAAAATGTGAGCGAGAGAGATGAGAAAGATGTGGTAAGAACAGATTAGACATTTCACCAAGGCCCCATCTGCTTGAGTTTCTGGTAGCTCTAGGTAATGTAAAAGATCCCACGGCACCTACAAAAAGACTAGGAGTCATTTATTTGTATACAAAAGAACTCTTATTTACAAAATATTTACACATGAACAAATTTATAAATATACAAAAACATAGTCATAATTTCCTGTACAATCCTTTTTCCATAATCACCATCTTATTTTAATATTATTGCTAAAATCCATTTACCATTGAACATAATTTAATTTATTCCTATATTCTGTATAACCTGAATACCATAAAACTTTTTTCTATTCTTTTAATATATTTTTACTTTTATTCATATAATATCCATATTTAATCATATCCGTGTTTAACAACTTTTTGTATCTTCAAAAAAATCTTCTTTACAATTTTCCCCATAACCTTTTGTACTCTTTTACATTTGAAAAACACATGTTCCATAGTTCCTTCTTGACGATGTAAACATGTTTTCGCTTTTGTTTTTGTATGACATATTTCCTTTTACTGGCAATTTATCTATTAGCACTCTCCACTAAAATCTGGAAATTTTATTTTGATTACACCATTTGCTTCTTATTTTTGTAGCTTTCATTTTTTCATCCGTTTGATTTTCCAATGGTTTTACTTAGTAATATTTTATCATTACATTCGTATACTATACTTTTCTATCTCTTTCTATATCATCAGTTTTATTTTCCACAAAAATATTTTTCTTGGGGTAAGATTTTAATTCTTCGTTTATACACACTTGTTTTTCTCTCTTGCTCTTTCTACCATACCCCAAAGTTTATCATACTTGTATTTTATGCAGTTTTTACTACTAGTGTTTCATGTTTTTCATTTATCCACTTTAACACTTTGTATAAAAAAATGAAGCAGCATATGCAGGTGGTTAATTAACCCCAAGCCTTCTTCCTCTTTATTTACATCCATAGCTCCTCTTTTTAAAGGGTTTAATCTAGAACCCCATATAAATGAAAAAATATCTGCAGTAATTCCTTTTCAGATACTGTTGATAAGTATGCTATTTTCCTATCAGTACTGAATTTATCAAATAAACATTTTTCCTGAATGTTAATTTATATGCTGTCCAGAAAAGAGAGGTTTGTTTTATTTCTGCTATTGCTTTTCCCATTGAATTCTTCTTGCATCTTTATTCCCAAATTTTATACCCAGCACAGAAATTTCATTCATTATAAAGTACATTCCCTTATCTTTACTACATCATCTAAATCTGTACTTTTTTCTTTATTTAAAGCAATCCATATCACTTTTAGACATTTATTTATGCAAATTATTATTGCTTTTATCCAAATTTTGTTTTTTACAATTATTACAATGTCATCTGCATATGTTAACAAGAACTGGAATTATTAACCCTTCAGGTTTTATATACCCACCTCCTTCATTCTGTAATTTATTTCACATGCTATCACATTCATAACTAATGCAAAGAGTATGCAGCTCATTGGACATCCCTGTCTTACACCACTTTTCATGTATACCTCTTGGTTTAACAAGCCATTTATAAGTGTTTTCAGTTTATTACTATACGCTGACATATATAATTTCTTAACTTTCTCATTTGTATTGTAATCTTTCATTACCTATCAAGATTTCCTATCCGGTTTTATCAAATGCCTTCTTAAGTTCTCCTGTCATGATATTTGCACCATCTTTTCTTTCCATAATATCTTCCAAAATTTCTCTAATTATTATTAATAAAGGATGGTGCAGTGGTGCAACAGTCGCCTCACAGCAAGAGGTTCTTCAGTTTAATTCTCTGCTGGGGTAACTTCTGTGCAGAGTCTGCATGTCCTCCCTCCGTTTGTGTGGGTTTCCTCTGGATGCTCCAGTTTCCTCCCATGTTAGAAAGACATGCTTCTGGAGCATTTCTCCCCGGACCTCCACTGAAAATGGGCTTAATTCCAAGTCGGACTTTCCCGGTAAACAGAAGTTAAATAAGTAAATCATTATTGGCAATCCTTCCCCTTTATAGTATATACACGATCTTCCATTATATTTTCCATTTTAGTGTCAAATCTCTTTTGTATTATTTTTATAAAGCTCTTGTGATCACTATTATGTCTCCATTTTTTTATTACATTCTATCTTCCATCTTCCGTATCACATGAAGTATTCCACTACAAAATTGTTTATATATAAACCTTTCATTTATCCATTCATTCAAAATGTATTTTATTATTTATTTTATTTTACACTTGTTTACCAGGATGGTCCGACTGGGTGCAAGCCTGTTTTCAGCAGAGGCCCGGGGAGAAAAGCTCTGCAGGACAGTTACAAAGTTTGATTGTCACAAGCAAAATTACAGTGTTACAAACAAGATTTAAAGGCATGCAGGCAAGAGAGTGGCAGTGTACATAGTTATTAAAAATACAGTTTTGGTGGATTAAGTACAAAATTATTGTGGAAATAAAAGAAGTAATGCATACATATGTAAAGTACTGCCTAGGCTATAATATCAGGTCTTTCTCAGAAACTATAGAGAGTAAGTAGGTATAAGCAGGTTAGATTAGAGGTGAACAAAGAAGAGAAGGATGAAATAGGGTGGAAGGTAGGTAGGGAAACCGATATAATGCAGTTAGAGAGAAGTGAGTGGGGGGAAGTGATTTGCAGGAAGAGGTGCAGTTTTGAAAGAGTATGGGGCTTGGTGGAGTTAGCTGGGGCAGATACAGGAGCAGATTCAATTGATTTTCAGGTAATCTTTTAGGAGTTTTTTAAATTAAGGTGGGCAGGTCGTGTCTGCAGTATGTTGTGGAATATAGTATTCCAGATCTTGGAAATATCACTAGAATAGAGGGAGTTTATAGCTTTGTTGTTGTTTTTGGAGACATTTAGGAGAGTTTTATGAGTGGATCAGAGTAGTTGAGTGGTGGAATAAGGTAGAAGCATATGTTGTAGGGCATGGGTTCTTTCAGGCTGGTGTACTATTCTGTGGGTAGAGATGAACTTGGGTGTAGGTTAAATGATGGGGAAGTTCTAACCGTTTTAGGTGATGTACAGCAGAACAGTGGTGGGACCTGTGTGGGGAATTGGTGGTGAATTACGCTATTTTATTGTAGTAAGAGTCGAATGTAGTTAAGTCTTTATTGCTTAGATTAATGAAGTTGAGAGAAGCATAGAGAAGTGTGGACAGTAGATGAGTTCCAGCTATGTTTTCTCTGGTGTGATTGGTAAGAAAAGGCTCGATTCAACACAGGGAGCCTAGTTTAATGCGAGTCTTTTTAATAGTCTGAGCTAAGTGTGAGTCAAATTTCATGTTATTGTCAATTATAACCCCTAATAATTTTGTTTGGGAAACCGCTGATAATAGTGGTGGTGTTGGAGGAGCGTATCTGAAATGTTGGGGTATTGGGTGCTTTCGTGGGGTGAAAGAGTATCAGCCTGGTGTTGGATAGGCTCAGTATAAGTTTAGCTTCGGCTAGCCAGGTTTCTGCATTGTTGAAGGACTGTTGGGTTGTAATTTGTAATTGTTTTAAAGACGATGCAGTACCGGTGAGGGTTGAGTCATCTTCATTCTGCATATTTGGATGACTGATGCAAGGGGGTGGCTTTGTGTACCTGTGGTAGTGTAAACGGAAAAGAGTAGGTGACCTAGTATGGAACCTTGGAGTAGTACTATGTTGACAGGAAGTAGAGTAGAGAGCTCCTGTTGCCATTCAGCCGGTAAGGTAGCTATGGAAGCATGATAGAGAAGAATGGCTGAGATTAAGGTTGTTAAGCTCAGAGAACAGTTTCTGGTAAAAGACCATATTGCAGGCCTTAAAAGAGGACTAGAATGTTGGATGAGACACATTTACCTTGGTTTCTTTGTTCGTGTCAGTGAAGCTAAGGAGGGCAGTTGTGGTGCTGTGATGTGGGCAAAACCTGTGTTGTGTGTGAGATAAGTTGTTGGATTGTAGGTGGTTTAAAAGCTGTGTGTGAGTGCATTTTTCTAATATTTTGGAGGGGGGGTGTGGTAGAATGGCATTAGGTCTGTAATTGGATAGTTCTATGTTGTTGCCCCCTTTGTGCAAGGGAATGATGTAGGATATTTTCCAGTTTAGCAGAATGTAGTTTTTTGAGGACACATTGATCAGGTTGGAGACAGGGAAGGCAATGGCATCTGCAGCTATATTTAGGAATTCTGTAGGAAGGTTGCCTGCTACTAAGGTGGTAGGTTTGAGCATATAGAGTAGTATTTTGATGGTATATGTTGGAATAGATTTAAAGGAAAAGGTTTTACAGGCTGCATTAATGGTGGTTGGGAGAGTTGACAAGAGAATGAATTGAATTTGTGAAGAAGGTATTGAATTGAGCGGATGATGGAGCTGTAGTAGGTTTGGGGGTAATGGCATTACGTGGTTGAAGTAGTTTTTTTTAGCTGGATACATGATTGCCTAGGTGGGCTGATCACTAAAACTATCTGGGACGCAGCCAGCTTGGTAGAAAGCTGATGTTTTTTTACTAAGGGTCCAATCTAGAATAGAATGTCTATTGGAGGTTTTGTTTTATAGTTGCTTCTTAAATGAGCTGGGAGAAACCCTGTAAGTTTGTAAAGTTGTTGGGGGTAATCACAGTTATAAGTGAACCAGTCAGTATTGAGGCTGCCCATTATGATGGTTTCTTGTTGGAAGGTTTTTGATATCCAATTAACATTTTCATCTGTGTTAGGATTGTCACCTGGTGGGATATGGATGGCAGTAATAGATGTTTGTTATTGTTGATTTTTAGTTTGGCGAGTAGAATTTCAATGTTTATGAATGTAGGAGTGTCTGTGCTGATGAGTTCTAGTTCTAAGTTTTGTTTAAATATTATGGCTAACTAACTCCCTCATTTGTTTGGATGACCACATTGGTGTAGATTGTAACCTGGGGGGAATATTTTGTTTTTAATTTCTGGTTTGAGCCAGATTTCTATCACAATGGATATATCAAGGGATTATAAGGAAAGCAAGGCATGGAGTTCATGTACTTTGTTGACTATACTCCTTAGGTTTATATTAAGTAATAGGAGATTGTGCCCTTGGGGGGTAGGGATGGTAGAGCAGTGAGGTGGGGTATGAGTGTTGGAGAGTTTTTGATTAAGGTTGGGGCCAGGGTTTGGGTGTATATCATCACTGAGTTGTAGTTGTGATAGTATGCTGATAATGTTTTTTGTGAATTTGTTTAGCAGTTTGTTGTGGTGAACGATTCTTTGAAGTTTTGAGTGAATTTGGTAGCATAATGTGTGAAGTAGCCCATATAAGTAATGTTATAAAGATTAGATGCAATTTTAGGGTTGTATTGAGGTGTTTGATGGTGGTAGATATTAGTAATGGAATTCAAAAGGTTAATGGAGTGAGGTGCAATAAGAAGATGTTTGATGGAAGGTAAGCTAGAGAAGGATGAGGCTTGTGGTTTGGAGAGATAGATTTATTTGAGTGATAATTTGGGGAGATATAGATATTTTGTAAGGAAAGAGAGGAGAGATTTGAAGTGTGAGAGTAGAGGTGGGAGGGAATAACTTAAGGAATGTTTAAAAAAAAAAATATATATATATATATATATATATATATATATATATATATATATATATATATATTGCTAGTCCCATACATTTTTATACATATCTTGCCCTATTCTGTCTGGTCTTGCAGATTAATCTTTATTTACTTGTCCTAATACTTTATCTGATCATTTAAAGAAATATAATTTTCCAATGCTTTATTCCATCTTTCTGTTAACTTTTTTTTTTTTTTTTTTTTTTACTTTCCATGGTTTTTCACTACCTTCTTTATTCTTTAAACATTTCTCTTACAGATTGTGCTACACTATTCATAATCTTTTCCTGAGTTCTTTATTTCTGCTTTTGCATTTTTAATTTCTCTCATTATTCTACCATCTTCCTTTACTAATCTGCTTAAGTTACTCAATGTTTCTTTTTTCATTGTAAAAAAGAATCTTTGTTTATATAACAATTCTTGTATTTTTTCTTGATTTCTTTCATATAATTATTTTTCTTTGTCAAAAGTACTTTCTGTTGTTATATGTTCTTTTATATTTTTATTTCTACTTTTCTATCATATTGTTGCTGTAAAATAATTGTAGTATTTTTCCTTAAATAGCACTCACCATTCAAACCAGTTTCTTTAAAGTGTTCTCAAAGTAATATATTTCCATAACTGTATTACTAATCTCTCATCTTTATTCCATGCTTTCTTGTTTATCCTTTTTATTCCTTTGTCTGATTTTGTATATTCCTCATTTTCTTTTATCTGTAGACATATTGCAAGATGATCAGAACATACTGTTTTAACTATCTCCCCTTCTCTTATAACTAAACCTTTTGATGCTATAAAATAATATTTTTCACTTCTATACATATCCATTTTGTAAGTCCATGAATTTTGTCCCAAAGTTTTAACTTACCAGAGCTTATAACGTCTAACATTTTTCTTAAATCATTTCCTTCCTTTTTACGCTTGCCTCTTAAATCATAATTAAAGTCTCCTATTATTGTAATATTCATATTTATCACTGCATAGTCTAAAATGTGATGAAGTAAGCTCTTGATTTCCTTACAGTTAATATAAGCACATGATGGTATAATTCTATATACCTGTTCTTTCCATTTTAAGTCTACAATGGTTAATCTTCCTATTTTTGCTAAAGTTACATCTAATATCTTTACTGCATTTCTACAGAATATGGCTATTCCAGAACATCTCTCATTTCCCACATTCCAGATTCTTTCCTCCCCATAGTTTCTCTGTTTGTAATCTTTCGTTTGTTAAAAATCTTGTCTTCTAATATCATTACATCTATATCACTTGTATAATACCACTCAAAAATCCCTGTTCTTAATGCTATTCACAACGATGATTTAGGGAGAAGAACAGTGTAAGAAAAACACTATTGGTGGGTGGTGTTGTGAAGAAGGCATTGATAAATTCACCAGGGATTTTGAGTAGAGCTGTGGTAGCATTTGCATTCCCTGATAATGTAATCGCTTTAATAATATAGCTGTATTTTCCTCTTTGACATGCTGTGTTTGAATGGTATAACTGGGCACAGATTTTCTCCTTCCCTTTTATTTGCTTTATATTTAGAGCTGCTAGCAAAGAAAATAAGGGATTCACAGGTTCGAAGATATAACTGTTTTGATAATAAACAAAAGCTTTATTTACAAATTTTTTTTCTACTTGATAATCACAGGAAATGACAGTTTGGTGTTGAAACGACTTCAGAATGTTGCACAAGTCTTTTTGGAGTATAAAATAAACAAATGTAAAACAAAGGATGTGGCAGTAGAGTATGCACCCATGCATGAAGTGGTTCAGCAATACCCTTATTTATGAGGATATAATAAGATGACCAATTTAGGTGTACATATAAAAAATGATTATGTTATGACAACTAAGAATATATGAGAAGAAACTACATGAAAGATAATACAAAATTTGAAAAAGTAGAAACTCTTTCAAGCAATGAGAATGTTTTTAATCTCCTGGTTTTATGTACAGGTCCATGTATTTTTGTCAGTGAGAGGAGAAGTTGTGGAACGTGATAAGGAGTTGAGGGAATTTATTTGGTAGGCAATAAGGGCAAAGTTAAGTGAGGTAATTTGATTCTTCCTATAGAACAGGATGGTTTGGGTTACCTGATTTGATGGAGTAGTTTATAGCATTTAAGGTTCATTCAAATAATCCAAGCAAAAATGTTCTAAATCTAAGTGGAAAAGAATATTGGTGGCACTGATTTTGTGTGTGTGTGGGGGGGATTTTACCAATAGAGATGTTTGTAAGGAGGAGTATAGAATATTAGCAGGAGATTTGGAATTTGCTGGAGGAAAGAAGCAAAGGGACCAAGGTACTTGGGAACAAGTTAACACAGGAGGGAAAGGTAGTTGAGAGGGATGAGGCTAAGCTTCAGTTTAGACAGCAGGTTTGAGGCTGTTTTCATTTGCGGGCTCAGTAGCAGAGTATAGGCAAATAGAAAGGGATAGTGGAATATTAAGTAAAAAAATCAGCACAGGTAGAGTTTCTCACTGAGTTAAGAGCAGAACTGCTGTTAAAGTATAATTAGTGGAAGTTTAAACTATTGGGTGATAACAATAGCAATCAGGGAAGAGCATTAAAGATTGAGAAAAAGGAATGGCGTTGTAGTTTATAAAGAAACAATAGGAAGATGTTTGTAAGGTCCCCAAGTATTCAACAAAATCCAGAATGTTTAGGATTTATGCATAGATGTGTTTGCATAGATATCTTTATATTTTAAGCAGATGTTGGAGGATTTTACCTGAGGGTAAATAGCAAATATTGGAGGTGTGATAGAGAGGGGAAAATGAGAATGTGCTTTGAGAATGTAATGAGTTGGTAGATTTAAAAAAAAAATTCTGTACTGTACTTTGACAGAAATGTTGGAGGAACAGTTGGTTATAACAGTGGAAATTATTATTTTTGTAGCTGGAATATATAGTCTAAATTCCTGGATATAGTAAGGCCTTAGTAAGTTTAATCTTCTTGGTGGTTAAAGAAAAATTAAAATAAAATGGATTTCCTAATCTATACTGCACATAATGTAAAAGGAGGTAAAAGAACTGGAGGTGGGATCTTCAGAAATGGAGAAGCACAAATTTCTTAAAAATAGAATTTGTGGGAGCAGTACATGTATATTCAGAAGGATGAGGGGGGATAGGGAAGGCATTAATTGAGTAATTGTATGTAATGTAATGAATGAAAGTTGTTTGGATATATTTATGTATACTGAATGGCAGCAACAGTGAAAATTTCTTATGGTGTGTTTTCTTAGTAAATGAAAATTGTTAAAATAAAAACATATTTGCATATACAGCATAAAAACAATGGAAATGTATTATGGTGTATGTTCTTTTTTGCTAGTGTATGTAAATTCATATTGTGGTTTAAAATGGGATGATGTAATAAAGATGCTTTGGGGGAGGGGACAATTTCTGATAAATAGTGTTTTAGGATCAATAGCCATTATGGGTGAATTATAGCCTTTCCAAATGAAAATTCCTCTTCCTGAAAAAAGCAGAAATTAAGAATGTAATGAAATTTCTCCAACAGTGGGCTATCACAGCAATTTAGTACTCAAGATGTTGGGTTATGTTATCCTAATTGTTCTAATTCGTCATGCAAGACTTAAGCGCAATATTAGAACACACCAAGATCTATCATGCACTATTGCAAATAATAAACTAAAAATTTCAGCACAGGCGGAAAAACTTAGAAAATACGAAGATGAGTATAAAGGAAAAGTGCAAAATAAGCAATTTATTGAGGGCCCAAAAAGGTTTGTAGATAACTGGGAAGCAAGATAAAAGGAATTGAAAGGCTGCCAAAAAAAGAACTAGCTACATTTTGGAGAAGTATCTATGAAAATCCTGTGGAACATAACAAAGATGCTAAATGGATAGAAGTAAAAGAAAGAATAAGAAGTTCAAAGGTACATGATATGAAATGGGTTGAAGTAACAGCTAGAGAGATTGAAACAAAGTTAAGGAAAGCCTCTAATTGGAAAACCTCAGGCCCAGATGCAGTACCAAACTTCTGGTTTTAAAAGTATTAACATCTTTGCACGAAGATTTAGCCATGAGTAAGAACTATTTATATGCACACCCAGAGCAGGCACCAACCTGGTAACAACAGGAAAAACAATGCTCCTACTTAAGAGTGAACCTGCAAGCTACCCTAAAACTTACAGACCAGTAACTTGCCTTCCGATGACGTATAAACTATACACGCGAATTGATGCTGACAGTTTATAGTCATTTAGAAGAAAACTCAATTATGGCAATAGAACAAGAAGGCAATAAAAGAAAGTCATATGGATCAAAGGATCATTTGTTAGTCATAGTGGAAAACTGTAAAAAGGCAAAGAATAGAAGTATGGCATGGATTGACTTCAAAAAAGCAGTTGATAGTATCCCTCATTTATTGATAAGAGTGCTTAAAAATGTATAAGATGCACCCCACACTGATCGATTACATTACAATGACCATGAAACAGTGGCAGGCCACTTTGCAATTAAGCCATGATAAAGGACAAATTGTTATTCCAGGGATAAAAATTCAAAGGAGGATATTCCAGGGTGAGACTCTGTCACCGTTACTATTCTGCCTTGCCCTTAATCCATTAAGATGTTTTCTCAACAGCTTAGGCCATGGCTATAATCTGGCTCCTAGAAAACAACCAAGTGTAAAGACTTCTCACCTTCTCTTTGTTGATGATTTAAAACTGTATAGCTCATCAGATGAGGAACTGAAAGCACAACTTCAAGTTGTCAAAACTTTTTCAGATAATACAAGAATGTCATTTTGTCTTGATAAATGTGCAGAAGCAACCTTTAAAGCAGGAAAACTGCAACACCAGGAAAACATCAGTTTGGGACAAGAATGTTATACAAAAGAACCTGAACAAGAAGGAGTATATAAATACTTGGGAACTGATGAAGGATCAACAATAAAACTTGAACAAATGCGAATAAAACTTAGGAATACTTCAGAAGACTTAAATTAATCCTGAAAACAGCACTGACATCTAGGAATAAAATACAAGCTATAAACCAGTTTGCTCTTCCTCTCCTAACTTAGTTGTGGAGTGATTGACTAGCCCCAAAACGTGTTTGATAGCATAGACAGGAAAACAAGAATAATGCTTCATACTCACCAAGTGATTTATAAAAATTGTAAAGATTATGTATTCTGCTTTCCGAAGGCGGGATGGGCCTCCTTGAAATTTATTATATGTATAGATCTGCAATCATGGGATTCCACACATATCTGCTGATCTCACAAGACCCAAATGTAGTGAAAATTTTGAAGCATGAGGAGAATAAATGTAAGATGACTTCTCTGCTTAATCTAGCAGAGGCTTATCGGCATCAAGCAGGAATGGAAATTAAACCAGAAGTAGATAAAAATCAAGCAGCAACTGAATGTGCCAAAAAATAATAAAAAAAAGACTATAAGGTGAAGGATCAGATGAGAAGGCAAGAAATGTGGAAAAAGCATAAATATAGTTGCAAGTATAGAAAACTTCTGGAAGAACCTTGTGTTGATCAGGAACGAACACAGGAATGGTTAAGGAGAGGCAAATTCAAACCAAGAGATGAAAGGGTTGATCTTAGCAGCCCAAGATAGTGGGCTACATACATGTTGGTTTATAAAGTCCATTGAACATGTGGGAGAAACAGACATGTAGGTTTTGTAAAACCGAATTGGTAACAGTTGCACACCTCGTTGCTGGTTGTGATAATAACAGAAGGGACTGTATACTGAAAGGCATAATAATGTGGCGAGACTGTTGTACTGGGGATTGTGCAAACATTATGGTATCAAAGTGGCTGAAAAACACTGGAAACATGAGCCACAAAGCATCATAGAAAATAAAGAAGTCTACATCACATGGGATCATCCATTACCAACAGTTCAAAAGAGAGATGCTAGAAAACGGGATATAGTGGCCCAAGAAGAGAAGACAAGAGTAGCACTGATCATTGAAATTGCCACCCCCAGTGACTACAGTGTCTTGGGTACAGAGAGAGACAAAGTCATAAAATATCAAGATCTGCAGGGAGAAACAAGAGCACTGTGGAAGAAAGATACCCATACAATTCCAATAGTAGTAAGAGCAAAGGGTCTTATAAAAAGAATTTACAGTCGTATTTAGCTATGTTACTGATGCATGTAACTCCATATAAACTGCAGAAGGAATTGCTACTGGGCACATTGCGGGTGCTGCAAGGAGCACTACTGGCTGACATTAAAGATTGAAACAATATTAATTTCATGAAATTTAATCATACTTTGACTTAGGAATTGGATTCATTCCCGTCATGGTATTAGAAACCCAAAAGACTTGAAGAAATTAAAGAGATGACTGCAGTGGAGTGTCACAAACATCTGAAACTAATCTTCAGATTTCCTAGAGACAATGGTTCTTCTTTCACTACCTGTATAGAAAGATTTTCGGTGGTGGGTTGATCCAGACAACTTTATTTTAAATGCCTTTATTGAATTTTCACTCAAGTTGCTGGCAAACATACATCAACAGAAATGAAAGCAAACCATATTAACATGTTTTCCCTGTACATATATCACATGTCTTTTCTGTGCAATTATCAGTCAACATTGCATAAATGGCTGAATTTCTGCCTTCCCTTAAACCTCATTCCTTGTCCTCCTAAACATTCTGCATGTATTCTTCCCACAAATTCCATTTATTGTTATGTAATTTGCTCCTTTCCGTTTCTAAAGATCCCTCTTCCCGTTCTTTTCTCTGTTTATACAGTACTTCAAATACAGTTGGTTGAGACTCTGATTTCCATTTTGTAGTAATTGTTTTTATAGCCACCAGAATTAAACTTTTACTCTGTCTAGGCAATTCAGATTTTGTGTCCTGGCTCAAAAGAATAATTTCCTTAGGCACACCTATTGCTCACCCGATACTTTTGACAGACTATTTTGTATGGAATTTTAAAAGTCTCAGAACATAAAAAGCCATTCTGAGCAATTAACTGACCCCACACAACTGTGCTACATCCAATACAAATGCTATTAGTATCCAAAAAATCCAAAGGCAAATAACACTATTAACATATGAAAGGTTAAGCGCTTTCATCTCAAGCTCTAAGAGACTTCATCAGAACAAATGCCACTAGTAAATGAATCCTTTATATAACAATCTGTTACTAATTAGGATAATTAAGTATGGAAGCACTTAAAGGTACTTAGCATAAAAGACATGTAACAATTCTAAATAAAGTAAATCAAGCATGAACATTGTACATCCTGTGATGAATATAAAACATAAAATCAATTCTAAAAAAAAAAATATATATATATATATATATATATATATATATATATATATATGTATATATATATATGTGTGTGTGTGTGTGTGTGTGTGTATATATATATATATATATATATATATATATATATATATATATATATATATATATGGGTCTACCTGACATGGTCGACAGTTTATTTGGTCGACAGTTCATTTGATCGACAAGCATTTTAGGTGGGGGGCTTCATCCCCCATACCCCCCAATGTGGGAGGCTCTGCCCCCCACACCCCTCCTAACTATATATATCAACTCCAGGGTTGCACAACATTGGGAAGGGGGCAAATCTGCTTGTTGACCAAATGAACTGTCGACCAAATGAGTGTCGATCATATGAACTGTCGACCATGTGAAGGGGACCCATATATATATATATATATATATATATATATATATATATATATATATATATATATACACATATATGAGAATGTATGTTCTGTTAAAAATAATATTTATAAAGTAAGAGCACGTTTTTTGTAAAGGGGGACAATAGTGCTGTTGTTCATACCTGGAGGTACTATGGCATTTAATTTTAACTACCAATGTAGTTCTCTCATCTCCAGGTCTAGTTCCCACCAACTTCCTCTTATATTGTCATCTACAATGTCCAAAATCCCAAATTTGAACCTGTTAATACCTTTACAAACTAAACTATGCTTATAAAGGGCATTATTTGTATTTTCTTTATTAATAGCATATATATGTTCATAAATACACTTCCTAAGGCTACGTTCTGTTTTCCCTATATAGAAATAACCACATGTGGTACACAAGGCCAAATAAACAATTCCCCTGGTGTCACAATTGCCGTTTTTCAACATAATTTTGAAAGGTACATGTTCCAAAGCAACAGTCTGATTCTCCATAATAAATGGGCACTGACAACATGCCCCACATTTTGTCCCTTTCTCTGGTACCTGGTGGTATAATAACTCCTGTTGGAATAGCCATTTTAAGTTTTTGCCTGTCTTATAAACAAAACTGGGAACTTGTCCAATGTGGTCAAGAATATCAGGATTACTTTTAAAGATTATCCAATTTTTTGTTAGTATATGTTTCACTTCCTGACTACCCATTACCATAGGGTAGTACCATACTGCTTTGGAAGTTTAATTTGCTTTTGGTTGCTTCATGTGTAGACGAACTGCTGTTGTTTAATAGGGGTTTTTATTTATTACCTCATCCTGATTTTACTTCCTGGACTACTGTCATTAAATAATCTTTGGGGTACTCTCTCTTTCTTTAAACATATCTATGATAATATTTACTTCCGTCAAAAAGCTATCCAAATCCAAGTACATCCTAGCTGCTTGTATCAACTGTCCTTTAAAAATGTTTCTCTTCATATGTACTGGGTGGTTAGTTGTTAGAGAAAGTTTTCTAAAAATTTTGGAACCAAACCTTCTGTGGGTTTTACCTTTAAACAAAGTTGTATCTAAAAAATCTATACTGTTTTCAGATTTGGTTCCTGTAAAAAGTAAAGTGTCACCAACACTATTCAGATAATTCAAAAATACATCTATCTTGTTAGCATACTTTCATAAAATAAAGATATTGGCAAGGTATCCATAATAGGCTAACCAGTCTGCTGGGGATTTTGAGCCCAAAACACGTTTTTTCTCCCATATATATAGGACTAAATTGGCGTATATGAATGCGCAGCTCACACCCATAGCTACCCCTTTAACTTGTTTGATAAATTGTCCTGTCAAATGTGAAGTAATTATTATTCAAAATATATTCCATAGTGGTCATCAAAAAATTCAGCATTGTGTCACTTAAGGCGGTTAGTTCTCTAACTGCATCATAAAATAAATTCAGAACTTCAAAATGGGATATAGAAGTAAACAAGTCTTTAACATCAATTGTTGAGAAACTACACTCATCACTAAACCAAATGGCCTGAATTTTGGTTAAAAAGTCCCATGAGGCCTTTAATAAGTAGTCAACAGGTTTTATTAATACCTTAAGTAGCCTAAAGAGTATGTAGTACTATTATGTGCTGCTATTATAACCCTGAAGGGCAGATGGTCAATACTTTTTGTGAATTTTAGGAACTCCAAAGGCCAGAGGACTAATAGGATGTTCTAGTTTCAGCAATTTAAATAAGCTCTCATTAATGACGTCCTGTAAGAGGGAATCTTCAGGAAAAAGCTGGATTTTTCTATGCATAATTCTTGAAGATGCCTTATCTTGACTTTATTACCTTGCATTTTTATCTTAGTAGTTTTTGGCGCATGATCTAAAATAGTTATTGGATATTTGGTAAAGTTCTCAATAAAACGCACATGTTCCTGTGAAATATTTCTGTCTAGTCTAATCCCCATTATTGTTCTTGATGAATAATAATTACATTTTCTCCAAGCTTCTACTACTGAATTCACACCTTTCATACCTAATATTTTCATAAATTTCTTCAGAAGTCTACTCTTTTGTTATATTTCCTCACCTAGCCCCCCGTGATAGATCCTAATTGTTGGAAATGAAATTCCTCGTCCCCACCTAGAAGTAAATTTCCCTTCTGAAACCTGATCATTTTTCCCATTTATTTAAGCTCTATAACAGCAGTTTTAGGTGGTAATAAATACATGCCAGTGCAATCCTCATCCTTTGACAGTAGCCAGTTACTACCACAAATCTACCATTATTATTTTTTTTATCTTTTATCACTGCTTGAGCTCTTCTAGCACTTAATATAAGTACTCCTGTTTTCCCTTTTTCCTGATATTGTTCAGAATATCCATCCTGCAATCCTTTCCTTATCAAATTTACAAGCTCATTTCTTTCCAAATGTGTCTCCTGTAACATTGCTATTTGCATTCTGTTTTTTTTTTAGTAAATTTATTTATTAAATTATAACGTAGACAATCTTACATTTATATAAATGAAAAAAATGACACCACTTTAGTTTGAAACATTATACATCACAGACACCATTGAAACAACTGTAGTTGCCAGCATTATACATCACTTATAATCTATCCAGTCATATGGTTCATTCAAATCCTACCTCTTAAATCTTGTTACTTCTCTGTATATATTGTTCCCGCAATTCCCATTTTTTCCTATGTAGTTTGCTCCTTCCCTTTTCTAAAGATCCCAACTCCAGTTGTTTTATCTCTGTTACTATATATACTGCTTCTAGTAAAGGTGGTCTAGACTTTAGTTTCCATTTTCTAGTAATTGCTTTTTTGACAGCCACCATAATTAGACTCAACAAGTCTTTACTATGTCTAGGCAATTCAGATTCTGTATCATAGCTCAAAAAAATCATCTCCCCAGTCAATCCAGTCTGCTCACCCATCACCCCTGACAGAAAGGTCTGCAGGGAACCCCCAAAGTCTGCAAGCCCACCACACTCCTAAAAACACTCTCCCAGCCACCCCTTTCTTGCCTGTCACACCTCCAACATTTGCTTTCCACATGGGGAAAATTTATTTTGTGTAAACTTGGGGTATAAAATACCTATGTAAACACTTCTTGACAAAGATCCTAAATCTTCTAGACTTGGTTGCATATTTGGGAGATATACATATATCCCCCATTATCTCTTTGTGAATTGCTTATCCATTCACTCTTCCCAATCCTTTATAAGGTCCTCTGCTTGTTTCTTATAATTATCATGCAATATTTTGTATGCTGTACTAATTTATTTTTCCTTTAGTAATGGCAGCTTCTGTTGTAGATTCTATTAAAAACTCTACCAGTGCTGGTCTTTCGTTTAGGACCCCCCTATTTCTTTCTGTATGCTTATACTCTGATATCAGTCCCGAATAGGGAAGGCAATCTCTAACCTGCAGTCCAAATACATTTGTAGTCTATTCCCATTCTAATACCTTTCCCTTTCTTGTTATTTGCTCCCAGCACCTTGGTTCCTTTGCCAGTTTTCTCCAATAAATTCCAGCCCCTCTTGCCTATTATGTGTATCCCTAACCACAGTCATCCTTATTGGCAGAATCTGTTTTCACCATTCTCGTGTTGGTTTAGTTCTTAGAATACTCCCTGCTATTTTATGAATATAATACTCTGTATGATTTTTGTTGTGCAGTCTGTATTTCTCAATATAATTAAGTATTATTTCCTTTTGTCTATAAAAGTGAGATCGTTCACATTTCAATTAATATGGAAAGTGTTGCCATTATGGTAAGAAGTCATTATTTCCACCTATTATATATGGCAGCTTTTTAAGTGCCTTTTTCCAGCTTTTGTGATACATGCACCCATTAAGATTTAGCAGGTTAACTCTTACATTTTTTTCTTATCAACATTGGAACCTAGTCACATTTTGCAAGACTTTTTGTTTTAGAAAAAAATCTTCAAACAAACACACGCCCTTAACACCCACATTACATATTGACTTAATACAGATACACAAAGCTGTATGCTTCTTTAAATAGTTAGGTTTAACTCACCTTATAGGAATATTTGTGCCAAATAGACAGCTGCTGACATAGTCTCTAATTAACCTGACTCGAGGATCTCCATGCTAAGATGCATGTTATTGCCTGTGCTTTTATTTGGACTCATTGATGCCTTTTTTATCTTTATCCCCCCTTTTGAAAAACAACTTGCATGCTTTTAGAAATCATCAATTTTTATCCTTGAAGAAACCACTGATATTCTGTAGTCCTATCTCGCCTTCATTCTTACATATGGGTTCAGAGCAGATTACAAAGCTCAAAGTCTCTCACTTGGCTTGTGGCAAGGTAGTTATCCCACAGTGCACTAGTAAGAATCCCCAGGTCTCTTTTCCCGCGTCTACGAGTTCAGAAGTGATCTCTTTCTTGGCAATGGCTAAGTTTGATTTTTCTTCATTATTTTTTAGTCTTTAGTGATAGTTTTTTCATAATCGCATTAGCTTAGTTCATATAGCTTAGTTGTTGTTATAGGTAGATAAGTGTGTTTTTCAATTTTGCTAGTTATTGAAATCTTGTTTGCCGTTGCTTCTGCAGGCCCGTTTTTACCTCTGAGTGGTATCCCTTTCTTAGTCTGCTAGTTTTTTTTACTATTTACATATCGTAGCGAAAGTCCTTTTGGGATAGGACCCTTTTTCTAATAGGATAGCATTATATAATTGATAGTTGTGTGCATTGTTTTTTCTTACTAATTCTTATTAGCTAGTAGTTAGCGTGTTGTATTTTGCGATATTTGCAGCACATTTTTGGTCGTAGCTTTTGTCTGTTTACAGCTAAGTCCGTTTAAGTTAGACGACCTAGCTCTTTATTAACCTTCTCTAGTGTTGTTTCCTCAGCAGGGCTAGGCCCGTTTAAGTTGGAGGACCTAGTCCTCTGTTGTTTTCCTTGTGTGCATTGAAATTTTTGCAGGGCTAGGCCCGTTTAAGTTAGAGGACCTTGTCCTCTTTTCCTGTCTTCCCCTCGTGTTGTATTATTGAAAACATGTCTTAGGAGTCTAAGGATCATAAACCTTCGGGTTTTAAGAAGCGTCTCAAATGCTGTCAAAAAATGTCAATAACTGATTGACATAGTAATTGTGTTTATTGTCTCGGTGCCATACATCTTCAGGAAGCATGTTCCTTCTGTCACTCCTTCAGTTCTCGAGTCCTCCAGGAAAGGAAGAACAAATTGATCCTGAAAGGTCTCCTTAAGCCTTCTTTTGAGGAGGATTTAGCCAGCTCGTCATCCTCACATTCTAGATCTCCTTCCTCTAAAAAAAGAGAAGGTCAAGTCGGCCAAGAGACTTTCTCCCACACCAACTGTTTTATCTGGGCCTCCTCAGAAAATGTCAGAATTGGACAAACCTTCTACCTCTTCATCCCCACTGTCCTTGGAGCTGCTTGAGGTTATCGATATCGACACTCCAGTGTTGTCCCAAAGTTTTTCAGAGCCGACTATTGAATATTTACCTCGAAGCCAGTCTAAAGAATTGTTACAGGTCTCCCCAACTCTCAGATCTCCCATTTTGCAGAGATCTAGGTCACCTACCTTATCTTCCAGATCCTCCAAGAGTCTTTCCGAAGAGGATGTAGAGAGAGCAGTGCTTAGATTCTTGAAGTCGGCATTACCCCGTTTGTTGTCGGCTCTGACCCAATCTGTTCCGGAGCCATCTAATACCATACTCCCTGTTTTTGTTCCTCATCTGAGCCATGTTGGTTCTTCGTAGCCGGACCTATCGGTGCCACTTGTTGTGAACCTTTGGCTCCAGCACCTCTCATATCTGTCCCGGAGCCAAGTTCCGCTCTGACACCTTCATCAATCGGATCCTACATCTATCTCGGAGCCAGTCGCTTTGGAACCGAGGGCTATTTCCACTTCCTCAGAGCCGGGAGTGTCCTTGGAACCAGAGATATCTGCCTTCGAGATGATGAGGAGCGTGCTGTCTAGGTCTTCAGCTCCACACAAGGGTACCGATGCTCTTCCCCCTCAAGCTCCGACCTCTGTCTCAGCACCATCTCTCTCTTTTGGCAGTAGAGACCCGCAGCCTCAGGAGCCCCCACTGGGTGGCCCCAGTCTTCCGAGACCTCCCCAGAATACCCTTCTGAGGAGCCTCCTCGGAAGAGAACTTGCAAGAGGAAGCGTGTCGACTCCCCTGATGAGTCCATCACCTCTGACATTGACCTCGAGGAGTCAGAAAGGGTCCCCTAGGTCGTCCTCTGATGATATCTCCTTTGTAGATATCCTAGATATCGTGAAACAGAGAGGCGGGTGGCCCACTCTCACCCCTTCTGATGAGGAGTCAGTGTACCTGAAGGCTTTCTGGTATCAACCTTCAGCCTCTTGGGTGTCTCCACCTTTCGATGAGCTCTTGGACCTAGTTAGTCGAAAGGTGTGGGAAACTCCTGATGCCGTGGAACCAGTCCCCAGACGGCCCAAGAAATTTCTTTCAGCCCCCAAAGAGAGAGAGTTTTTGACTAAAGGTGTGCCTGTAGATGCCATGGAGGTGGCAGCAGCCACAAAGAAGGAACTAGCGGAGACCTCTTCATCTGTCCATCCACAGAACAAGGAGTCCTGAACGATGGATAGATACGGGAAGCATATCTTCTCTTCCGCGGCATTTACACTCAGATCGCTGAATTACAGCACCCATTTTACTAGGCTTCAAAGAGATCTCCTAAAGGAGCTAGGAGATGCTCTCCAAGGTACATTAGCTGAAGGAGTCCCTGAAAAGGTTACTGCTCAGTTGTCCACCTTAAACTCCATTGTTAACTCTTCTATGAGGCTGATATCTTATGCAGCAGATGGAGCGAGTAGTGCAGCGGGTTCAGGAGTTTCCCTTAGTAGACACTCCTGGATGCGTTTATGTAGCTTTGTGGAGTCCTTCAAATCTACTTTTACCAACACCCCCTTTGATGATTCCTCTCTGTTTGGACCAAAGGTAAAAGATACACTCACCAGGTGCGAGCAGGTAGGGAAAACTCTCTCTGCCGTGGGAGTACGTTTTTCCATCCCTTCTAGACCATACCCTAAGGGTCATAGAGGCGGGAAAATGTGGTTCAAGAAATCCCAGAGATTTTTCCCTGGACACACAGGGTTATTTCTCCTTCAAAGGCAGAGGAGGAGTAAGTAATGGTAGACATCACCCTGGAGGCAGAGGGCACCCGCAAAACCAGGGTGGCCACGGTTCTTTTTGTGGATATCTGTATCAGTGCTTCTGAAGTGGGGCCCGACTGTGCTTCTCTGGAGCCAGTCGGGGGTCGCTTATCTTTGTATCCAGAAGCCTTGCACGACATCACCCAAGACAAGTGGGTACAATGAATAATTACCAGAGGATACTCCATAAACTTCTCTTTTCCACCCCATACCACCAAGAAAATCCCAGATGTTCCACCCAATCACAGGGATCGGGAAATCATAGAAGTTCAAAAGTTGCTTCAAAAGAGAATCATCCAAACTGTCCCCGCAGACTAAATAGGATTCGGAACTTACTCCAGATTTTTTTAGTGCCAAAATGAACAGGGGACTGGAGGCCCATTTTGGACCTCAGCAAATTAAACGAATCAGTGAAGAAGTCCAAGTTCCAAATGGTAACAGTGCAGTCTATACTCCCTCTGTTAGAGAAAGTTGTATGTGCTCCATAGACCTCCAAGATGCGTACTACCACATAAAAATGGAGGAGTCATTTATGCTTTCGGCTGGGAGCCAGTCATTACCAATTTCGTGCTCTGCCCTTTGGTCTCACCACAGCCCCCAGGGTGTTCACCAAATGCATGGTGGTAGTGACAGCTCACTTGAGACGTCTTAGAGTCCAAGTTTTTTCATACCTGGACAACTGGCTCCTGACTGCCACCACCAGGCACCTACTTCTACAAGCCAGGGATTCAACCATCCAGTTCTACACTCAGCTAGGAATTACGATAAATTGGGAAATGTCTGCTTTGTCACCCTCTCAATATGTGACTTTTATAGGCGCAGAAATACACAGTCGCCATGATAGCTCGTCTTCCTGCAGACAGAACACAAAATCTAAGACAACAGATGTACAGTCTACTTCCTCAACAAAGAGTCAAAGCCAAGACCTTGCTGAAACTTCTAGGGACCATGGCCTCTACTATAACTCTACTATAACTCTAGTTCCACTAGCCAGACTACATATGAGAATCCTTCAATGGCTACTCTTTTCCCAGTAGTCCCTTTAACAACTCCCTCTGTCTCATCCTATTCTGATAACAGAATCTTGCAAAAAGGACCTTCCTTGGTGGATTCAGCCCAACCAACTAACAGTAGGAACATCTTTCACTCCTTGTCAACCCATTGCTACTGTGAACACAGATGCCTCCCAGATAGGGTGGAGGGGGCATTATCTAGGCAGGACTGTCCAAGGCACATGGCAAGATCACGAGGCTCACTTGCATATCAGTGTCCTAGAGATAAGAGCGGTGCTACTATCATTGCCAGCACTTCACGACTTTCTTCTTCTAGGGATGATAGCAATCCAATCAGACAGTATGTCAGTGATATAGTATATAAACAAACAAGGAGGAACCAGATCCTACCCTCTATGTCGAGGGGCTCTTCATGTTTGGCAGTGGGTGATATCTTCCCAACGCTTTCTAGTTGTGACGCATATCCCAGGGACAACCAATGTGATAGCTGACAAGCTCAGCAGGGTAATCTTGATGCCCCACGAGTGGTCTCTGAATCAGAAAGTCTCAGAACAGACTTTCTGCAAATGGGGACAACCTTGCTGCGATCTGTTGGCCAGTCCACTCAACGCCAAATGCAGCAGCTATTTCTTCCTTATACCTCCCCCGGGGGAGCCACCAAGAGACACACTTGTTCACAATTGGACCCCGGGACTTCTTTATGCATTCCCGCCCTTTCCGTTGATATGGAAGGTGATCCAGAAAGCAAAGCCCTTGGGAAGCAGAATGATTCTTATCACTCCTTACCGGCCTCATCATATTTGGTTCCCCTTTCTCGGGCCTCACCTTCTGGACGATCCATGAACTCTGGACCCTAGTACCAGACCTTCTGACACACGTCAGGCACCTTCCACCCCTGCCTCCACACCCTCAACTTGACAGCGTGGCTGCTCCACTTCCATCCGTAGTCAGGCTTCATGATTTCTCACCTGCAGTTACTCGTATCCTCGCATCTTCCCACAAGCCTTCTACGAGAAAATTATATGCTAGCAAATGAAAAAGATTTTCTGTCTGGGCAAAAGAGAAAAACATAGATTCTTACAGAGCCTCCATTCCCTTGGTGTTCGAATTTCTCACCGAACTTTTTCATCAGGGATCAGCGGTTGCTCCAATCAAAGTTCAATTGGCAGCAATCTCCAGTTTTCATTTGGGACAACATGAGCCTAATCTTATGGTTCACAGATTGTGTAAATCTTTCCTAAATGGCACTACCCTGCTAAGTCCGCCTTTTCATGAACCTGTATCTCTTGGGATTTAAATTTTGTTCTGTCCAAACTTACTTCCCCACCTTTTGAACCCGCAAATTCTTGTGAATTGAAGTTCCATTCATGGAAGACCATTTTTCTAGTAGCTCTCACATCTGCCAGAAGAGTGTCAGAGTTACAACCACTGTCAGTAAAACCTCCCTACTTGATTTTTCATCAAGAGAGTTTCCCTTCATACAAATCCATCCTTCATCCACAAGGTTTGCTCTCAGTCTAATTTGAATCAAACTATCGAGCTGCCAGTCTTCTTTCCTAATCATTCAAACAGTGCAGAGTGCAAGTTTCATCAACTGGATGTTCACAGACAGTTAAGGTTCTACCTACATAGAACTAAGAGCTTAGAAGATCAGACCAATTGTTCGTATCTTTTTCTGAGACAAGAAAAGGTATGTCAGTCTCTAAGATAACCTCATCAAATTGGATTTCAAACTGTATTTCGTTTATTTACTTTTCCAATGGCAAGGAACTCCCGTTTAAAATTAAGGCTCATTCTACCAGGTCCGTATCCACATCTGATGCTTTTCAAGCCAGAGTCTCAGTTGACAGTATATATGCAGCAGCAACTTGGGCTACCCCTCATACCTTTATCACTCATTACAAATTGGATTTGGCATCAAGAGGTAGAGCCTCCTTTTGTTCCACGGTTCTTAGGACTATATTCCTGTGAGCCACCCGAGAAAAAGGTGCTAGGGACGCCGTCCCATATGTAAAAATGAAGGCAAGATAGGACTATAGAACATAAAGAAGTTATGTACTCACAATAACATTCCATGTTTGTAGTCCATCTCACCCTTCATTCTTACGAACCTACCCACCTTATCCCGTCTATGTATCCTTTAGAGGTTCTGGAGACAAGATGGTATTTATTTTCTGTAGGGTGGAGACCTTCCATCTTTGTTGTTCCTTGTGGAAATACCTTTTATCACTTTTTTAGACAGCAGCAAACAAGATCTGGGGATTCTTATTAGTGCACTGTGGGATACCTACCTTGCCACGAACCAAGTGAGAGACTTCGAGCTTTGTAATCGGCCGAGTCGGAGCCGAGGATCGGCTCCGAACCCATATGTAAGAATGAAGGGCGAGATGGACTACATACATGGAACGTTATGGTGAGTACATAACTTCTTTTATTGTCTTTTTATTTATCAGCTTGTGTCCATGGAAACTTGAGAAAAATGAAAAATGTAGTTCTCTGCTGTAGCCTGAAAGACAAATTGAAACATTTATTTCTAAAGGAAGACTTTCATTGTATTTAGTGTTTTCATATTTACTTGTTTCTACTTAAGATTTGCTATTAGTTTAAGCCAAGCATCTTAATCCAGACATTCACCTATGCACAAGAAAAAGAAAACAAATCAGCTCTACATATATTATGATCTGTGTACTGTTGCACTCCAGTCCCCTCCTCAACAACCCAAGTTTACAGCATGTTAACTTAAAACATGCTTTTGTCTAGGTTTTCTTCTCTTTTTGCACCTTAAGGTCTACATCATTTAATACCCAGAAAAAAAGAAAATAAAGAGAGAAGAGAAAGAAGAAAAACAGGCATCTGTGTACTTAGTAACTTCGTTACATACAAGAGCAACTAAAAATACTGTACTACAAATGTGCAATTTATAGTGGAGTTTCATAAAAATACTGACAAGAACAAAAATTGTTTTACTTGCATTTACGTTTGTCCTGATTCCTGCACCCTCAGAGTCCTTCCAAACATTAATGACATGCAGTGAGGCAAAATGCTGTAAATTCCCCACACATTTAACATAGTCAACCAAAGTCCACTCTTATGACTTATTCTTATGTAGTCATCTTTCACAGATGCGATTAATGATTTGCAGTCTGTTTGTTCACCAATTTCCATGTTGCTGGCCTTGCTGTTCATTTCCATCTCCCATCTTCAGATTTCAATTAATTTCCAAAATATTCCTGATTTTTCTGGTCAACTCCTGTGTTTTTCTTTCAGGCATTTTCCTTTGGAACAGTGGAAAAGGGTTTCACTTCCCAAGCTTTTCTGTGTGCTTTATTATCAGAAGAATGAGAAGCAGAATCCCCTTTTGCTTGATAGCTGACTTTTGTTTGACAAACGTTTACATTTCCTCCTTACCTTTTCAGCATCAAAAAGGACTTTGATCTTCCAAGAAGAATTATTTTGAAGACAGCTGGATACAGAAACTTGAAGCTCACACCTGCTTCTCAACATTCTCTGATTACTGGATTCATTTTATGTCATTTTCCACAAACAATGTACTGCCTCCAACTTCTAATACTTTGTCCTTTTGCAACAATTTTGTCAGGATCAACTTTTTCTGCTGGTAGGTGTGCATCTTTACTAATAAAGGTTTTGGCTGCTTTCTGTTGGCCTGGAGCATACATGTGGTGAACCCTATCATTTAACAATTCCAGCTGTGTAATACCAGACCAGTTACTTATTCATTCCTTATCAAAGTTAATAGAATAGTTTCTTTGGTACAGCAGAAAATCTTAGGAATTTCCTTGCCATTGTTTGTAACGTATCTTATTGAGCAGTCTCATATTCAGCCAGTCAGCCATTTTTTTCATTCTGTCCTTTGATTTTTGCAATTTTATCAGCTCATCTAAATATCTGTTTAAAGCTTCTTCCAGTTTTTCAGTGTTTTGTTATTTGAATTAATATACTCCTTCAGTGCTTCGATTATTTGTAAGCACATTCGACTTCTTTTTTCTTCTAGATTATTGGAAGCCATGTCTTGCACCAAAGCCATGTCTTGCACCAAAGCTGGAACTTGAACTTCTTTTTGCTGAACAGTTGCAGGATTCTTCCTAGTCAGTGTTTTCTCTTCAACTTTTCTAGCTGATTTTCTTTCAAATTCTCTCATTGTCTTTTTTTGCTGGCATCCAGGCAGTGTACTTATAGCACATAACTGTATTTTACTCACACAGACACTATCACTGGCTGTTTCTCATTTTCGTTTTTCAGAATGATAGAGCTGAAATTACACTGTTTATCATTGTGCAGCCGTCTTGGAAGTTCCCACTGTTCATACTGTTAAATATCACTGCAAACTGGATTGTTTTTCGAGTTCCAGACTAGGCTGTGCGAGGTCTGTTCTTCAGAGGCTTCTGGATCTTTCTCCTTTCTCCTCATGCATAGGGTGAGATTTGGGTTGGGAATCTATTCATATGCATCTGAGCTAGTGTGAATGATGAACATAGTACAGTTGCGAAAGTCCTATGTACCTGTAATAGTAGATGTTGAAATTTCACACTGGCTCAATGGCAGCACCCCCCCCCCCCCCATTTTGTATACAGTTTGATGATTTGCTGTGTTGTTCATTGGCTTTGGTTATTTGTGTTGATGTTTTATGGCTGCAGATTGATTGGCTTCAGGCAGTTATTTATTTTGGGCCTTCCTGGTTTGTCCAGTTCAGTATTAAAAGCCTGAATCACCGACTTTCTATGACAGAGGTACGACTTGCTGTGATGGGAGGGGCTTATCAAATCTTGCATCAGAGAGTCAGAGGGGGATTCTGTGCTGTGGGAAAGAGTAGTGTGTAATTCACGGATCAACTATTAGAAGTAAATAGGACTTGTGCAACTGTACTTTTGTCAGCATTGCACTCAGTTTATAGTTGTTTATTGGCAATTAAGTACCTTGTTAGTTGTCTCTTCCTACTTTATTTTGAAATTTTGTGATAAAACTGTACTTTTACATGCCAGGATAAAATGGGGGATGTGTCTGCTGTCATTAAGAGTTTCATTAAAGACTTAGTCTCAGTTTCTTCTCTCTGTCCTGAACATGATTACAGAGACTGTCTTTTGTACCCAAGAGCATTAAAAGTTGCATCAGTTCTTTAAAACTTTATATTGAACATGAGAGGACATCTAAATCGAATGACTGTCTGTCCAATTTACCATTACCAAACATCTTTTCCCATTTTCTGTGTGGAATTAGGGTATCATGTAAACTGTCAGCATCTTTTTCGATTCAGTACCACTCTTCTACCTTCGGCAGTCATGCCTTTCTTCAGTAGTTCTTTTCTTACACAAATCTATCCATCAGTTTGCTGGATGCTCTTGTTTCCTCTGGCTGCCTTCCTGTCTGTTCTAAATCATCTTCATCTGATTGTTTTCTAATTTCCTGCACATGTTCCTGAACCACTGTAATGTTCTTCTTGATCTCTGCAATTGGAGCTACTTTGGCTTCTGCTCTGATATCTTCACTTCTTTGTCTGTCGTATAGTGTGCATCCTACCACCTGTCTCAGGCACTTTATCTCCATCACCTGTAGTTTCCTCATCTGCTTTGGCTTCACTGCTCATGTTTCTGTACCATACAGTAATAATGGTCTCAGCACTGTTTTTTTACAGCTTACTTTTTAGCTTCTTTGTCATTCTTCTGTCATACACTATCCCTGACACTCTGTGTCAGGTGGCTTCAGCCCCTCTAATTTTAGCTTTGACCTACTCATTCAGACTTACCTTTTCCTCCGCCATCCCTCCCAAGTACTTAAAGCTGTTATTGTTACACTATTTTTCCTTCTATCTCAATTCTTTGCTTTTCTGATTTCCCCCATTTGTTGCTATTACAACTCCCTTATCTGTACTCAGTTTCATCCCATTTGGTTTTAGCTTGAAATTCCATTCCTCTATCCTTGTTGATGTTCTTATTCAGAGTATGCCTGCAATGTCACATTGTCTGCATGCATCAACTTTGTTTATCTGTCCCCTCTGACCTGTTTGCTAATGCCTCAGTGTGTACAGCATTGGGCTTGGAGCTGAACCCTGATACATGACATTTCCCACTTGGGAACTCCTCTAGGAGTCTAAACACTATTAATACTTGTAATTGGGTCCATGAACATAGCCTGCACCAATTCCAAAACTTTAAACCATCACAGGACTGCCCAAATCCGATTTCTTGGCAGCTTATCCTTTCTCCAAGTCTGGGAATGCCCATCATCTCTAGCTTCTTCTCAATTATCTGTCACTGCAAACATCAGATCAGTTGTGCTGAATCCCGATCTGATTCTGAACTGCTCATCTCCCTTCTTTCTCTCTACTTCTCTGCATATTTGTAAATCATCATCCTCAGAACTTTCTTGCAATATGACAGGAGTTTACCTCTCTACAGCCCACGATTGGGAATGTCCCATTTGTTCTTTTACACTGGCAGTAATATGCTTATTCTCTAGTCATATGTACCCTCAGGAGCCATTTCTCCTCTAACTCATCCTACATCATGATCATATCTGCCATGACATTATCTAAGCCTACTGCTTTCCCTAACTTCATTTCCACTTTACAGAAGCTGGTAGAATGCATCTGAATCCTTGTTCCTTGCTGTTTCAACTGGTCTCTTAGCCTCTTTGTTAACCATCCAGTATTCCTTCTTAACCTGCTCTGTCTTTTTTACCTTCCACTTTTTCCTGTACTCCTCCTTCCTTTTGATGACTTCCTGAACTTCTACATTCCACCACCATCTTTCCTTAAGTACCCTATTTCCATACCTGGCTTGGCCACATATCTTTTCTGTAGTCCTCACACATTCTGTTTTGAGGATATGTCATTCTTTTTCAACTCTACCTATTTTCTCTGTTTCCTTAGGTGCTAGACCCATATTTCCTTGAAGTTTTGTTCTCTGTCTCAGGTCAACTTCAAGATCTTCTGCATAGTCATTTGACCTCTGAGCCTTTTCTGACCACTGTTTGCAAATGATTGCAGCAACCATTGGTTTATGCTGTGGGCTGACTGATTCACTGGGGAAGACTTTGGAATCCCTAATTCTACCCCAGTGCCATTTCCCTACTTCTAGAAGTATACCCACATTGCATGTTAGCCAGTCTTGTATGCAGTCTTTCGACACACTCTCCTGTGTATGTGTTGGCCACCATCATTCCATTTGCCAGACATAAGTCTACAATGACCTCTCCTTTATTCCTGTTACCTCACCCATGTGGCCATTGTCATTACTCATATCCATGTTTGTCTGTCTGTCCATCCTTGCAAGTGCATTCAGGTGCCCCATTATCATTACCAACTCTCGTTATCCAGCTTTATATTATAGTCCTGCAACTGCTGCTTGAATACACTCTATTCCTTATCACAACCCTATTTTCTGTTATAGACTGATATTCTGAATACTGCACTTTCTTACACTGGAGTGTGATTGACATGAGTCTGTCAGAAATTCTGATCACCTCTGTCACTGTCTTTTGAAGCCTCTCCGTCACCACAATTGCTAAACAGTCCTCCTGAGTAGTAGACTGCGGATCCCAAGCTACATTGCTTTGCTTCACCACCCTTCCATCTTGTCTTCTGGATACAGAGGATGTCTAGCTTCTTCCTCCTTATCATGTCATCCACTTCCAAGTTCTGGATCGTCATTGAACCTATATTAAGTGTAGCAATCCTCAGTTCATGTTCGGCTGGTTGATTGGTTGTACTTAGAGCTTTTTCTCATTAGAGTTGGCCCAGGTAACTCAAGCTGGGCAACTGGACACTGGAGATAGTAACTTATTGACCCAGGGGCTGCTGAACTTTATAGTGACACACACTGGTCAGTCAGGGCACAGAGATGCCTCCCACCATTAGCATGGGCCCGCATCTTAGGTTGGTGTAGGCCTGGTCTTCAGTGACTTATGACTGGCAAATACCCATGCTTTTATTTGGCGACATTAGTCAGTGTGACCTACAGCCAATTTTTACATAGTGGAGTAACTAGCCCTGATATGGCTCGCAGTCTTTATTCCATGTTATCCTGTCTACAGAATACTGTGCATCACAGTTGATACCCGAAGTGATGGCTATACAAGTCTTTTCCAGATAGGTAAAATTTAGAGTCTGTGCTGCTACCTACAGCTCCATTCTTTGGGTGAGTTTGAGGTGGAAACAGCATTTTATGGGAGAACGGAGGACCCCAGGGAGACCCAAAGAGCACATACAAACTCCATACAGGCATTGGCCTAGAGGTGAGGATGAAACCTTACACTTTGTGCATGGGAGGCAAAGACCATAACCATTGTCCCCATCAGAACGGACAGGAAGAATCCTCTGATGGTCTGAGAAGACATCCCAGGTAGCCTTATGGAGGTACATGAAGCTACTTCTTCTCATATACTGTTTCTTTGGAAATGTGTAAGGAAAGGAGACAAAAAGCAAAACATTTCCCTTCCTGCTACTCCTTGTCCTTCCCTAACAGTTCAGCAACTGACAAAAGTTATTTAAAGCTCTTATGACATTTTAATCTCGACACTTTCCCTCTGCTTCTCCCCCTCATAAGAGGAAGAGTGAGTCATCCTGTGAAGAAGTTTCTTTTGACTCTGAGGGCCTTGATTATACCTCACAAATACATTCACCCTTGGATACTGAATCTGAAGTAGATGACACCCTGCCCTCTGACTCTGCCCTTAAAAAGCTTATCTTTCAAAATAATAACTATAGGATGAAGGAACATTTTAAATGGGTAGACAAGTAGACATTTGATTCACAAAAAATAGCATGACCTTCTGAACATAGTGGTGCGTAAACCCTCTGCTATCCTACCAGTTTTAGAATCTCTGAAGGATGTCTTTATGTCAGCTTCTCTGGCACCAGACTCCTACCTCCCTGCCTGTAAGAAGCCAAACATATATTATAATGTGGCTGAGTACCCATTTATAATGCAAAAAAACTTCCTCTGATCCTGCACTCTTTATGGCTTTTTATTCTTCCCATGTTTCATCTCCACCCACTGCTCCTTCACCTCATAAGAGGAAGATGGAATTCTCCTGTGTGGAAGAAGTTTCTTCTGATTTTTTCAGTTTGAGGGCCTTAGTTATGCTTCAGAAATGCATTCACTCCTGAGTTTTGATTCTGAGGCAGATGACACCCAGTCTTCTGACTCCCATTATGAAGTGCTTGCCTTTGGAAATGCTATTGTAAGATAAAGGAGCAATTTAAATGAGATGTCAGGCAGATTTCTAATTTGCAAAAAAAAGGTAGTATAATCTGAACATGGAGGTGTCTCAACCCTCTACTATTCCACAAGTGCTAGAAGCCTTGGAGAATACATTTATTTCAGTTTCTGTATATCCAGACCCCTGCCACTAAGAAGCCATACAGATTTTGTAAGGTACCTGAATCTCATAGGTACCTGCATAAAACTGTTCTGATCCTGCTGTGATCTCTTTGGAATCAAATAGTGTCTAACCTACTATGTTTCATAAATGTCCTGCATAATGGCAAGGATAGTAGGTCTGTGGACAGATGTGGTAAAAAAAATGTTACACTTCAGCTACTCTGTCTTTTAGAATGATCAGTTATCAGATGCATATGACTAGATACTTGTTTTCCATTTGATGTACCAAACTCCAAGACTTAATTCTTCATTACAAGGCATGTGTACATCTCAGGTGGTAATGAATTCCTTTCAAATGTGGCTGTGATGCAACTGATGTTTCTTGTAGTGCATCTACCACTCGTCCATCTCTCAGAAGGTATGCCTGGATGATGCTTCAGTCTCTCCCAATTGATGCGAAAGCCAACCTACGTGGATGTTTCACTCTACAAAGATAAACCTGTTTGGCAGTTGTTCTTCTGAAGAGATTTTCAAGAAATTAGAGAAAAGGATTAAGATGATGTAAGGGATTAAACAGTTACTTTCTTCTAATCCTAAATTTCAGATAAATTATCCCACCAAATGTAGCCCATTTTTCGTAAGCCCTGGAAGACTTCACAACCAAGTGGTAATAGGTTTCCTAAAATGAAATGGCAAGATCAACCAAAATCTAACTTTGAAGGACCTAAAAAATCCTTTTTTGTTTTGTCAAAAATGCTCATGTTTCACTATCTTATGCAGCCAGCCCCCCTTTATCTCAGCCACCCCACTTCCTAAATCTCAAGGACATTTTCTCTTTTTCTTCCCTTTTGGAAACTCATGACCTCAGACTGTTGGGTTTTGCATGTAACAGGCCTCAGTGGGAGACTCTTCCCATTCCTTTAAGGATCCTTTAAGTCCCATCAGATCAGTAGCATATCATCCTGACAATCAATTCTGATTTGTTTCATCAAGGAGTCATAGTGCCTTTTCTGCCAAAATATACAAGGGAAATATTGTACTCCAGGCTTTTCTTGGTTTCCATAAAAGAAGGTACTTTGAGACCAATTTTGGATTTATCCAAACTAAATACCTTCCTAAAAGTTTCAAAGTCAAAGATTTTAATCCTTCGGAATATCTTTTTTCTCCTGTTTTAAGTTTTTCTGCATTGGGTTATCCCTGTCAGTTTACTACTTTGCTGTGTAACTTATCCACAACTGCTAGAGCTTGTACAAAATGTTTAACCTCTGTTTATAACGTTTTGCAGGCTCCAAGGCATCCATGTCTGTGCCTACTCCGACAACTGTTTGATTTAGGCTGCTTTGAAACAAGAAACTTGAAGGCCTTATATTTTGCAACCAATTTACTACTTTGCTTTGGTTTTACTCCAGACTTCAAGAAGTTAACTGTAGATCCAATCCAATTTTCTGGGATGTTTTCTGGACACCGCTCTCCTGATAGTTTTTCTACCTGTAGGCAAGGCTTAATTTTTGAAAGTTTTATGTCTCTGGCAAATCTTCAAATGACCTCAGCAAAGGAGAGATCCTGTGGTTTATGACATCACTTCTAATGATTCCATGTGCCATACTTCACATGAGAAAAATGTTGTGATATCTCAAACTGATTTGAGCCCAGTGCTGTAATCTTTTGTACTTTCCAGTCCCTGTCTTGCATTTCATAAAGAAATAGATTTTTGGTAGATCAACCTGATAACAATCCATTGTCAGGTTCCTTTTCTTGTCACAACCCATCAGCATACAGTAGCATCAGATATCTGCCTCAGATTTTACATGAGAGGCTTTGCCAAAAGATGTCCTAGTTTATGAGGCTTGATCCTATCAAGACAAAAAGAAACATATAAACATCAAAGAAGTATTTTATGCCCTTTAAACTGTACATCATCTTTGAAACCAAGGACTATGTCAAGTAGGAACAGACAGTAGCACTGTCATGTGGTGTATCAACAAGTAAGGGGAACAAAGTCCTGTCCCCTCTGCAAACTTGGCTGTGGTAGCCTGGGAGAGATTGCAGTTAAGCATCTTTCTATAGGTTATTTACATTTCCTGAGAGCAAAATACAGTGGCAAACTGTTTCAGCAGATCCAAGACAAGACCCTCACAAACGGATATTAAACTCAGACGTCTTGTTTCTGATTGTTCAGAAGTGAAGAACTCCTCAGACAGACTTTTTTTGCCTCCACTCTAAACAGCTCAAACTTTTTTGCACCAGAGCCCCTTGCTAGGAAGCCTGGAGAAGAGATGCATTTTCTTTTCCATGGAAAGGTAAATTCCTTTATGCTTTCCCTCCCTTTCCTCCTTTCCAAAGGTTCTTCTGAACATTCAGACAGGCAAAGTAAAGATGATGTTGATGACTCCTTGGGCCCAGACAACCTTGATTCTCCCTTTCATCTAGCCAAGGGCAGTCACCACAAACTGCCCAACAAGATAGATTCCCATCAGAAAAGGGCTCTGTCATTTTTCTAAGCCTCTGGACTTTAAATCTCCTGGTTTAGATGATAGGCTGCTGATTTCTTTCAGGCATCTTTACTCAGGATGTGCTCCAGCTACTCAAGGAGGCAAGGAAGCCTGCTACTAAAAAATGTTTCAGAATGGAAGAGATTTTCTCTATGTTGCAGTTGTACAGGTCAGGACCCATCTGATGTGGGGTCCCTATGATGCTCAATATTTTTGAGAGTTGCCCAACTTAGGCTTAGCATTCACATTTTTAAAATGCATTTGTCTGTTATTTCAGTCCGTCTACCTATAGATCCCCCTTTCCTCATGCTATGAGGTCAAACAGTTTCTTAAAGACATCCTTCACATCAGGACTCCTTGGAAACCAGTTCCTCCTCCTGCGGACCTGAACTGTGTTCTAGAAAAACTAACATAATCTCCTCTTGAATCTGGTTCTTCTGCTTTCTTGAAATTCTTAACTTTGAAAATAGATGATGTTATGTAGTCCTATCTCACCTACATTCTTACCCGTGGGTTCGGAGCCGAATATCGGCTCCGACTTGGCCAAACTTTTTTAGCTCGAAGTCTTCTGTTGGCTGGGCTAAGCAGGTATCCCATGGTGCACTGCTCCATATCCCCAGATCTCGTTTGCCGCTCGTGTAGCTCGGACGTGGTCTCGCTTTTGGCTGTGGCTAAGTACCTTTTTTCTTGTCTTGAGAAAAAAATTTTGTTCTTAAACAAAAAGCTATTTTCATAGCTATTGTCTTTAGTGTTGTTTAGGTTTTTGGTAGTGGGCTTGTTTTGTGGTATCCCGATAACTGTTCCCGCAGGCTAGGCCCGTTTCAGTTAGAGGACCTAGTCCTTTTGTCCTGTCTGTTTGTCAAACCGTTTAAGTTAGAGTTTTGGTTTCTGTTCTCTCCCTTGTAGTCATTAACCATTTTAGTTGGAGGTTTTTGACATAGTTGATCTCACTGTGTGTCTCTAGTGTGTGTGTACTTTGTCAACTTATAACTGATTCCCGCATTTTTTTTTTTTTGTGGTGTTGAGCGTCTGTGAGTTTTTTTTGTCAGACTTTCTCTTAGGTTGCGTGTTGGTGTTTTTTGTGAAAGATGTCCAAAGATTCCAAAGAGCACAAACCTTCGGGTTTCAAAAAGTGCTCTAAATGCGGGTACAAAATGCCCATCACCGATGGGCATTCTATTTGTGTCTATTGCCTGGGAGCCATTCATCTGCAGGAGTCCTGCAGTTTTTGCCATGCGTTCAGTCCCAGAGTGCTCCAAGAGAGAAAGAATAAGCTGATCCTAAAGGGACTGTTGAAGAAGAGGCCTTGGATTCTTCTCCCAGTGCTAAGTCTAAGTCATCCAAGTCTAAAAAGAGATCTCCAGCTCCGTCAGCTTCATCGGAACCTTCAGAGAAAGTCACAAAAATGGCATCGACCTCCTCGGCTTCACTGTTCTCGGGGCCGCAGGAGGTGTCGGTGTTGATGGAACCGGCGTCGGCTCCTATTATATTGGAACCTCTCTGGAGCTGATTGCCCAGTCTCAGACCAGTCTCTCCTGAGAGGAGATCTTGATCTCCCTCCCCATCCTCCAAATCCTCCAGGACCCTTTTGGATGTGGATGTTGATAGGGTGGTCCTGTGGCTCCTCCAGTCACCGGTTTTGTCAAAATTGTTTTCGGCTCCGGCCCAGTCGGCTCAGGAGCCTGTCCCGACCCCTGCTTCGATCATTCCTCTTCCGAGCGCATCTCTGTCTTCGGAGCAGCAGTGTTCCGCGCCGTGTGATGTTACTAGTCCGGTTCCAATGGCCCCTCCAGCTCCATCAGTACCGACATCGGCTCTGACGGCTCTGCCCTCGGGGTTTGGGACTCAGGATTCTTCAGTCGGTCCCAAGGGGGACATCTCGGGACATATTTCGGTTCCGAGTCTCCCTTTCGGTGCCTCGGCTCGGGGAATTTCGACTCCCATCATGGTCTCGGAGGCTGGCCGGTCCTCGGACTTGGGGGGGACCAGCCTTCGAGGCCATGCGGACTGCGCTGGCCAGATCGTCCGCTACATCAGGCGGATCGGTCACTCTGTCCCCCACCAATCCAGTGAGAGCATTTGATCACCACCTATCCATGGACAGCAGAGAACCAAGGCCTAGGGATACCCCCACGAGTGGTCACCAACTTTCTGAGGGCCCTTCAGAGTTCGTGCCTGAGGAGCCCCCTAGAAAGAAAACGTGCAAGAGGAAGCACATAGACTCCCAGGATGAGTCCCTCACCTCTGATACTGACCTCGAGGAATCGGAGGGGTCCCCCAAGTCATCCTCTGATGATGTTTCCTTCTCTGACATCCTGGAGATACTGAAGCAAAGAGGTGACTGGCCGTCCAAAGCCCCTTCCGAGGAGGAGTCGGTCTTCCTTAAGGCCTTTGGAGCTCAGCCCTCCACCTCCTGGATGTCCATGCCCTTCGACGAGCTCCTTGATTTAATTTGTCGAAGGGTGTGGGAAATCCCTGATTCTGTGGATCTTGTACCCAGGCGTCCCAACAAGTTTCTTTCTGCTCCCCAGGATAAGGAGTTCTTGTCCAAAGGAGTCCATGTAGATGCCATGGTGGTGGCGGCGGCGGTCACTCAGAAGGAAGTAGCAGAGACCTCTTCCTCCATCCATCCTCCTAACAAGGAGTCTAGGACCATGGACCGGTACGGGAAGCGTACCCTCTCGTCAGCAACCTTTACCTTACGGTCGCTGAACTATCTGTCTCATTTCACTCTGCTCCAGAGAGATCTCCTCAAGGAGTTAGGATATGCTCTTGCGGGTAACGTCCCTGAGGCGGTGGCCCAGACGGTTAATGCCCGGGTGTCTACCCTCAATTCCATTGTCAACTCCTCCATGCGGCTCATTTCGTATGCAGCTGAGGGAGCGAGTAGGGCAGCAAGCTCAGCAGTCACCCTTAGAAGGCAAGCCTGGCTGCGCCTGTGTCACTTTGTGGAGGCCTTCAAGTCTTCCTTCACTGGCGCCTCCTTTGATGGTTCTTCTTTGTTCGGAACCAAAGTGAAAGACACCCTCACCAGGTGTGAGCAAGAGGGAAAGACCCTGTCTGCCGTAGGGGTCCGTTTGACCCTGTCTGCCATAGGGGTCCCTTTTTCCCCTCCTTCTAGGCCTTACCCCAAGGCCCAGCGGGGTGGGAAGATGTGGTTCAAGAAATCACAGAGGTTTTTTCCTGCCGCACAAGGTGAGCCCCCCTCCAGAGGCAGAGGAGGGGGAGGTTATTCAGGGAGACGCCTCCCTAGAGGTAGAGGTGGCCCCTGCAATTTCGCGGCTCTCCCTACTCGTTCCTGAGGGAGTGCCTGACTGTGTTTATCCGGAGCCAGTCGGGGGTCGAATTTCATTATATCTGGAAGCCTGGAAAAGCATCACCCAGGACCCATGGGTATTACAAATAATTTCCGGAGGTTACCTCATTCCGTTTACATCAGTCCCCCCCCAATCAATCAGAAATATCCCAGACGTTCCACCCAGTCAAAGGGATCAAGCAGCCTTAGAGGTTTCAAAGCTGCTAGGAAAAGGAGCCATCCAGAGTGTCCCCTCAGACCAAATCGGATTATGGACTTACTCAAGATTCTTTTTGGTGCCAAAAAGAACAGGGGACCTGAGACCCATATTAGATCTCAGCCAACTAAACAACTATGTACAGAAGTCCAAGTTCCGTATGATCACACTACAATCGATTCTCCCATTGTTGGGAGAGGAGGTATGGATGTGCTCCATTGACCTCAAGGATGCTTACTACCATATAAAAATGGACAGGGCATTCAGGAGTCACCTACGCTTCCGGCTGGGAACCAGTCATTTCCAGTTTCGAGCACTGCCATTTGGTCTCACCACAGCCCCTAGGGTGTTCACCAAGTGTATGGCAGTGGTGGCGGCTCACTTGAGACATCAGGGATTCCAAGTGTTTCCGTATTTGGACGACTGGCTTCTTACTGCCCCCACCAGGCATCAAGTAGTCCAAACCAGGGATGCTACCATCACTGTGTCAACAGTTGGGCATAACACTAAATTGGGAAAAATTTGCTTTGTTGCCCTCGCAGCGTGTCACCTTTATAGGCGCAGAATTAGACACCATTCAAATGCGAGCATTTTTACCGCAGGAGAGGATCAGAATCTTACAACAACAAATACACATCCTGATGCCCCTGAGGAAAGCGAAGGCAAGATGGGTTCTCCAACTCCTGGGGACCGTGGCAGTAACAATTATGATGTTGGTCCCTCTAGCGAGATTGCACATGAGACTTCTCCAATGGCTTCTCTTTGTTCAATGGTCTCTCCAAAAATTTTCACTTTCTCACCCAATTTTGCTTACTGACAAATGCAAACAGGACCTCAGTTGGTGGCTTTGCACCAACAATTTGGACAGGGGAAGGCCCTTTGTTCCACCCATCCTGGTTGCCACAGTGACCACGGACGCCTCCCAGATGGGGTGGGGGGGCATTATCTTGGCAGGACAGTCCAAGGCACGTGGCAAGACCACGAGATACATCTGCATATCAACGTCTAGATATGAGAGCAGTGCTACTTGCTTTGCAGGCACTTCAGAGCTTTCTACCTCTGAGGACGATTGCAATATACTTGGACAACATGTCAGTATTGTGGTATCTAAACAAGCAAGGGGGAACCAGGTCTTACCTCATGTGCAGAGAGGCCATGCGAATGTGGCAGTGGGCAGTAACTTCCCACCGTTTTCTGGTGGCAACGCACATTCCGGGGAAGTCCAATGTGATTGCGGACAGGCTAAGCAGAGCTATTCTGATGCCTTATGAGTGGTTCCTGAATCGTCTAATTGCAGAACGAATCTTCAGCAGATGGGGTCAGCCTTGCTGCGACCTTTTTGCCAGCCCCCTCAATGCCAAATGTAGCAACTACTTCACACTGATCCCCCCACAGGGGGAGTCACCCAGGGACGCTCTGGTTCACGATTGGCCCCCTGGTCTGCTTTATGCTTTCCCTCCGTTTCTCTTGCTGTCGAAGGTGATTCAGAAAGCGCAATCCTTGGGAAGCAGAATGATTCTGATTGCTTCACACTGGCCTCGTCAAGTCTGGTTCCCTTTTCTTCAACCATACCTTGTGGACACTCCTTGGATTCTGGACCCTCAACCAGATTTACTGACACACATGTCGGGACAGTTCCACCCCTCTCTGATGACCCTCCAGTTGACAGCCTGGCTACTCCACTTCCGTCGTTAGTTAGGCTTCATAAATTTTCACCGAAAGTGGTTCACATTTTATTTTCCTCTCATAAGCCATCTACTAGGAAGATTTATTCCAGCAAATGGAAGAGGTTTTCTATTTGGGTGCATACCCAAGGAATTGATCCTTACACAGCTCCAATTGCTTCAGTCTTGGAGTTTTTGTCTATGCTCTTCCATCAGGGTTCCTCATCAGTTACCATCAAAGTTCAATTGGCTGCGATCTCTAATTTTCATGTGGTTAATGAGCCTAGTCTCATGGCTCATAGCCTCTGCAAGGCTTTCCTGAAGGATGCTGTGTTACTCCGTCCCCCGGTCTCCGAACTTATTATGCCCTGGGATCTCAATTTTTTTCTACAAGCCCTTACTTCACCACCTTTCAAGCCTACAGCTACCTGTGAATTGAAATTCTTGACTAGGAAAACAGCCTTCCTAACAGCAATCACTTTAGCAAGGTGAGTTTCAGAAATTCAAGCCCTCTCTATCAAACCCCCATACTTAATCTTCCATAAGGATAGGGTTTCTCATAGACCAAACCCTTCCTTTCTTCCTAAAGTGGCTTCCGTGTCTAATCTTAATCAGTCCATTGAGTTGCCTGTATTCTTTCCTCAATTTTCAAACAAGGCAGAATTTAAATTTCATCAATTGGATGTACACAGACAGTTACGTTTCTATCTGCACTGAACAAAAGATATCCGTAAGTCAGATCAACTATTTGTCTCCTTTTTGGAAAACAAAATTGGGTCCCCGGTCTCCAAGGTCACCATATCCAGATGGATATCTAGTTGCATCTCGTTCGCCTACCAAGCGGGAGGAAAAGATCTGCCATTTCCGGTCAAGGCTCACTCTGCTCGGGCTGTCTCTACATCTACAGCCTATCAGGCCAGATTGTCAATGGATGATGTATGTGCTGCAGCTACTTGGGCTTCTCCTCGCACATTTGTTTCTCATTATAAATTGGACGTGGTTTCTAGGGGCAGGTCGTCCTTTGGCTCCACAGTACTTAGGAGTATCTTCCTATGAGCCACCCAGGATGTAGGTGCTAGGGACGCTGTCCCACGGGTAAGAATGTAGGCGAGATAGGACTACATAACATCAGGGAGTTATGTACTCACCATAACGTTCGATGTATGTAGTCCATCTCGCCTCACATTCTTACTTACCCTCCCACCTTCCCCCTCCTGGAGGATCTGGAGGTTAGGGTTTTATTTACAGAGTTCCCTTTACTTTAGCTTATTCTTTTTATCTGGATGTTGTGTATGCATGGGGTATGAATGAGTATTGCAGCAAACTAGATCTGGGGATATGGAGCAGTGCACCATGGGATACCTGCTTAGCCCAGCCAGTAGAAGACTTCAAGCTAGAAAAGTTTGGCCGAGTCAGAGCCGATATTTGGCTCCAAACCCATGGGTAAGAATGTGAGGCGAGATGGACTACATACATCGAACGTTATGGTGAGTACATAACTCCCTGTTCAGCTAGGTAATGGTATAGATGCTCTCCCTTCATCCCCACTTTCTCATTTTCTCTTAGCCGAGGTGGAACTTAGCTTCTCATCTTCTCCATGTCTGTATGACTGTGACTCTCCTCTGAGTTGTAGCCTTAGTCCTTTTCTCTTGAGCAAGAAGGCTCTTGAACATGTTCATGCATCCCTTAAGTGCAAGCATTTAATCTTGCGTTGTAGATCACAGGTCAAGCATACACTGTGTGATGAAAGTGACTAAGCTTTTGCAGATTGGTCAACAATTCAGTATCCCTGATAGGGTATATCCCATAAGTGAGGAATACTGCAGTGGTGATCTAGTCAATCATTTTCTGTAATACTAAGCTCTTACACGATTGTACTATCTTTCTTTGAACAGGAAAAATCACTTTAACAATAAAACTTCTCTCCCTTCCTCTTCCCTTGTAGGGAACTTGTAGATCTTTTATCATTGTGATGTTTATTAAGTGTTTCTTTGTTCTGCCTGTACCCGTATTGTTTGACTCAACACTGTGTGGTTGTCTACCATAAGAACTTGCCCTTGTAGGGCTTACAGGATCAAGGAATCGGAGAGAAGACTACCACACTGCCCCTCTGATGTTCAGTGTCAGTGTCTTTATACATGTGAAACTACTCTGGTGTGATAGCACATAGCTAAAAAATCCAGCTTAGATATGGGAAGTAGAGGGTGGATGAGCCCAAGCATTATGATTAACAGGTACACTGATTTGTTTTAGAAGATCTGATGTCATGATATATAACTTACATAACTGTAGGAGGGTATTTGTTTTTCATTCTATCTAAGCTTGAATATATAGGATGACAGAGTTTGTAATATTAGAAAGTGCTGGAAGCGGAAGTATGAAAATTAAAGATGTCCTTCAAGAATGCAACTGCAGACATAACATGTGGGTTGTCCTGCCTCAGGCAGCCCTCGGTCGGCCGGATTCCAAAGTCTGGGTCCGACGTCGGCTGATGTCGCATTTCTCTCCGACGTCAGAGCGTCTGGAGTACATAAGCATCAGCTGACGCCATTTTCTTCAGTCTTTCTTGCCGCGCGGTGCCTGAAGCAGAAGCAGTTCACAAGTGCCGGTCGGTCATCTCCTGTATTCTACGATACCGAAGTCATCAAAAAAGCTAAGTACCCCGTTGGGGACCTTTTCTTGCCTCAGCCGATGTCAGAAATTACTGAAAAAGTTAGCAATTGTCTTTCTTGTGGTAAACAAATACCTCATAAGGATTTCCACTCTTACTGTCTCCCTTGCCTGGGCCCAGACCACAACGTCTCGGCCTGTGTAGCCTGTGCTCGCTTCAACAAGCGCACTCTCAGGCGCCGGGCGGAGTTCGCTGAAGATTTTTTCGGTGATAATTTTGCTTACACCATGCCATCGGATCTCTATTCTGTAAACAGTATAGTATATCGGATCGTGCTGTGGTTAGAATGGATGGCAACATGAAGTGGTTAGTAGGAGTGGTTGGAGATGGAATTCAGGGCATTACATGCAGGATATGGAATCCCATGTATTAATGAAAAGTGCTAGGAATTGGCATGAGTAGAGCGGTTTGGAATAAAAGCGAATGGTAAATTAGATTTATGGGAGTGACAAGGCAAAAAAAGAAAATAAAACAGATGTAGATATGTAAGTTAGAAGAGCGACTTAGATTGTTGAAAAGTGGGAATATAGCAAAGGGGGAAAAGGTGTTCATGCAGGAAATTGTAATATGTCAGACTGAACATGGAAATAGCAAAGAGAGGTGCGTGGTTGTGAATTAAAGCAGAAATGGTTGTGAAATTGTTATTGTGGAGAATAAAGGACCAGAAGGTTAAAGGATAGACTGATGGGGGAGGTAAGGATGTTTGTTTCTGTGTGTGTGATAGGAAGGGAGGATTAATAAGGATATTATAGAAGTATTTAAGTGTTTTCAGGAACTGTGTATGAAGGAAGAAAGTGAGGGTGGGTGTTGGATGCTGAAGAGGAGTTCTTGGTAATGAGGATAGAAATTAAATAAGAAGGTAAATATGTCTGATATTATAGACCCATAGGACTTTGTGCTGTGAATATAAAACAATTGGAGAGAGTATGAATAGCTCGTGTAGAGAGTTTTACCAATTTTGATGGGGAAAATACAAGTGTACGTTTGTGGCAGGTGGATCATCGGTGGAGTATTGAAAGACAATACATTTTGTAGATTTGGCAGAGAATGAAGGGGTGGAAAGGCAGGAGTGGACCTTGTGGGCATACTTAAAGTTTTTGATTGTGTTTCATGGGAGTGTGTAGAAATGGAGATGGTGATGGGACTACTGGACCAGTAATCAAGGAGCCTCAATCCTCACCACTGGCACCTGTGGGGGGGGACATTCACTGGGAAGATAACAGGTACACACAGTATTTCCAGATGCAGCTCTCTCCATCAAGTGTAATTTCCCTTAAGAGCACACAGAGACCACAGTCAGTCCAGGATGGTTTATCTCTCTTTCTACAGATCCCCAGTGAAACTCCCCACTGGCACAGCTATGGAGTTGAGATCTCAGCTGAGTGACCAAGCCAAACCTCCAGTACCCTCTTTGACCATCGCATCTCTGCCCAAGTAGCTGACACACTCACTCTTTGAGGTTTAATTTACACACACACCTGGGAAAGGCTGGCACAAGTTTACTAGCTATGCCTCCTTCTGCCTAGACTATAAGGTAGTTACCACTGCCACCAGTCACTACTTATCGGCTACTTTATGGCCCTTAAAAAGGGTGTGCAATTTTACTGTGTAATATTAATATTAATACAAATGGCTGTTTAACCAAGAGCAAGGCTGTTAGGAGTGGCCCACAGTGTCACCAAATATATATGCAAGTACACTCAAAACTTAAATACCTCTACACAGTTCAGCCACAGTGAAAGGTTTAAATATATTTAATAATAAAAGAATAAGACAATGCTAACTATATATTCACAGTGACATCAGAGTTCAAAACCACAGGAAATAGTAAAATAACATGGCAGTACAGGCTCTCACAAATAAAGAAAAACAAAATCTAAATTAAACTTCGCTGTATTCTTGACTATAAGCAAGTTACTATACCCTAATAGCTAACTTAGAGTAAGGCTGATATGGTGAATGATTCTTGTTGTCAGATCCAAGGCAGAATGCAGAATGCCCTGTCTCACTCAGAGACTTCTCAAAATAATATCTAAAATACTACTACTGGGATTGCTTGCAGAATGACGACATTTGTGGTCATCTGACTTCATCCCAGGCAATCCTCCCACTGCTGGAAGCTGGCAGTATTTAGCATCTACCTGTAAAAATACTCATGCAAGGGTTTTTGCTCAGACCTTTGCTGGAAGTCATAATACAATTGCATTCCTCCTTGCTTACAAAGTAACAATTAGTTCACCCTAAAGACAATACAGAAATCTTCCTAATACAGACTTTGTGTCTCTAGCTGCATTTAAACTGTTTTATGACCTAGCCTATAAAGTAATGTAATTTCAGATATTTTTCTAAAGTTTGCTGGACTGAGGTTAACCCTCCAGTTTCCTCTGTTAAAACATGTACATTTAAACAGTTACAGTAGTGCATATGCATCACACTGTGGATACGTTTTAAGCACAAGCATTTTGCAAATACCTTTTAAACAGAAACATCTGTACAGAGCAGTTTCATGTACACATGACACGCATTTCTAATACTTTTCTAACACAAGCATCTTATATAAATTAGTTTGATATTCACAAATGACATACAATTATTTACAAAATTCCAGCTAGCTTTGTTGGCTGTACCCCCTTTTGTCACAATGGGAAGGAGCTTTGTATGCAGGAGTTAAAACTGCATACTGTTTTCAGGTTATTTATTAAAGCAGATTTCTTAAATAAGGTCTGTATGGAGAGATTCCCTTATTTTTGTTAGTGCTGAGAGTTTGGTACAAAAAACACAGCTTTGAGAGGAAGAGGCCGAAAAAGTGTTGTTTGTTTGTTGTATTTGTATGTTGTTTTTAGGAAATTTAAGTGAACAGCTCCCAGAAAGTTTAGATTTATTTCAGAAATTGTGGCAGTATTCAGTCAAGAGATTTCATTGTACTAAGTCTGTAGTTCTAAGAATAGGGAGTAAAGGTGGATGTATGTTGAGATTTTTTTTTGAGTCTTTATAGAAGATAAGTATTTAGGTGTACAGATAGACTTCAAAAGCAAAAAGCAGAGAGGAAAACTGGAGGAATTTAAGGGATAAAACGGGGACGATATTACATAAATAAGATGGGTAGTTTAATACATTGAGGGAAAATTAAGATAGTATAGGATTTGGTACTGCAACATGTAAGGTTTTTGGGATGCCACATAAAGGTAACCCTGCAGGTGAAGGGTGTTTTGTGAGATGCACAAAAGATGTGATAGATTTATTTGAAGAGGGATAAGGGCCGTTTTGCAAAAGGTAGATTGAGGACTGATTTTTCAAGTTGCAACTGTTAAGGCACAGCTGTTAGTGCTGTTACCTCACAGCAAGATTTTTTTCTGGTTTAGTTTTTGGCTGGGGTGCATTCTGTGTGAAATTTGCATGTCCTTGTGTTCACATGGATTTTCTCCAAGTGCTCCTGTTTCCTCCCACGTTCCAAAGACTTGCAGTGGGTGGACTGGATACACTAAATTGGTCATAGGTGTGTGTATACATTTGTTAGGGATGAACAACAGCTGTAGGACTAGCCACCTGATATTATAAACACTGGCTCTAGTTGATTGCACCGTTGAAGTGACATCCTGACCTCGTGTGGAAAAATGGGAGAAAGGGGGTTGTGGTTGGATGGATAGAGCGATTGTTGGATTATTGCAAGAAATTAAAGAACTGGGGTGGATTAGGTAGGCGTGACATTGGATAGATATTGGGAGGGCCCATATGTTGAAATTGAGAAGGCTACAGACGCTTGGGTAGCCAGGTATTTAGGACTATGTTCAGAGAAGTGGGGCAGTAGTAAGTTGTGGAACATCTGGATAGATAGTGATAGTTCAAAATGAGATGGGAAAGGATGTGAATGTACAGAGTTGGGGATTTAAAGTAGGAAGAGTCTGGAAAGTGATTAGAGTTTGAGGATATAAACACGTTTTGGGTGGGTAAGACAGATTGGTTATTTTTAGGGTGTTGAAAGCTGAGATTATGAGGAAGGAGAGGATATGGTTACACAGGATGGAGAGAAAGGGAAGGTAGAGGGAATTCAAGATGTTGAAGTATGGGTAAAGGTGAAAATGGTCGGATGGAAATGATGTATTGACAGTTGGTGGGAATTGGCCACAGATGATGCTGTGGTAGGGTTGTTAGATCAGTGGGAATGAGAAAATGAAGTTTGAAGACATGAGGTTTTGGAAAGCTGTTTGGCTGATAGTAGGGTGACTAAGTGAGACCCGTAGGGGATGTATATGATAGGAGCAAGTGCATTGATGGCATCGGATGCCTTTTAGGACTTTTAAAGCGTGGTGGAATCCATTGAAACAGTACTGAAATTTGATGAGGAGAGTGCAGGACAATTGCATATGTGGTGGTCTTGTAAAGAGTTGAGGGATATTTGGAATAGTGTTGGATTAGGATGTGGAGAAGTTTTTTGGATGGCAGTTCCTAGTACTTGGCCATTCTGTCTTTGATGCGTGTCCTAAGGAACAGGTTTGGGCATGTGAGTAGGGAAGGTACAGATGATAGTTGCATAGTCATGAAAAGGTGGTGTATTGGGTAAATGTATGGTTAATGAGGCAAATCCGAATGGGCAGTACATGGGTCTTTATGAGATGGAGTGGGTTACGTTGGCTGTGGTGCTTTGGGTATAGAGAGTAGAGTGAATGGGGTAGCAGTGACAGTGCTAGTGGTAAGGGTATAATTTTGGATAGTTGTTGGAGAACAAAACTGAGATAAATTGTATTTGTTTTTATATGTACCTTTAAGAGTTTTGAGTAGTGGTTGAGTTTGATTTAGAGAGTAATGAGGAAGATATAATGTGTTTAATTGGAAGTGGCCTTTGAAAATTGTGTGTATATTATAACGATAGTCATATTGATAGGGTAAAGTTGGGGGTTGAATGTATTGCACTGCATGGTTTAGTTAATTGTGTTTATTGGTATGATTGAATTATGATAATTGAGAAAACAAAAAAGAATAAAGATAAAAAGTCAATTCTACAAGGCAGTTGTTAATTTATATTGCCATAACTAAGGATATAACATCTAGCTCCTTCCTTGTTGGGTCTTATGGTTAGATTCGTCCTTTACATCAGTCACAGTCTGTCAGCATTTCTTAGAAGGCTGTACACTTTTTCATGCAAGCTTAGCGATGGTGTATGCTGTGATGTCTTATACCAACTTCTTGTGTGTGACTAGACTTTGTCTGCCAGTTCTTTTCTGCGGCTTACACAGTAAGGATGTCTGACTTGATGGATATTGGTGAAAAGTTTCTACACACAGTATCTAGCTTTAATTTGACTGTGTCTTTGCGGTAAGAACATTATTAGTTAGGACTTGCACTGTCTGTAATTTGTTGAGGAGGGGTGCAAAATCAAGCACTGCCACAAGTGGCAGCATTTCGGTCCTGTCAACCTAAAACATCAAAGAGCTGCCTTGACACCAGGAGAATAGTCATAATTAAGAGGTTGTTTCACAGAGATCAGCAGGGCTGGACCTTTGTCTGTAGTCTTGGGACACTGCTGGGCCATTGTCACAAGGATAAAAGTTCAAGAGGTAGATGTGAACCTAGGTCTTTTGGAGGTAAGTCCATTAGTTAGCATCCTTCCAGGTCATACAGGTGCTGAACTCATCCTTTGTATGGTGAGGCCTAAGCCTGTGCCATGCCTTTGTGTCATCAAACGATAAGGTGCCTGGGGGAGCTGCAAACCTGTCTTGCACCCTTGTGTGGTGCATTCCAGAGCAGCAGCAATTCCTAATCCCTGTTATTTAAGATGAAGTGTAAGAGTGACAGGCCTGATTCTGAGACATGATCTCTCCAGTTATTGGGCCACTTGTCTGAGATAATTAAAACTTGAGGGGTCTTAACCCATACTTGTCATAATCTATTGGCCTGGGTAGGGGGCATCACTGGATCATCCTGCACATCTTTTATTTACTTATTTATTTATTTTTAATTATTAACTTTTTTTTTTTTAAATTACAAAATACCTTTTTATTAACACACAGCACTTGGAGTACCAAGTATAAATAATGTCCATAGTCAGTTACAAAAACAACTAAAAAAAAGCCATTGATGCCTCCAAGCAGAGTTAGAAAAACAAAATTGTTCTGAACTCATCAGTGTAAAATGTAAGGCTGTGCCCTAGCAGGATCCCTAAATACTTTAAATTAGTACACATCACAGTAAATGTTAATAAAAACTACTAAATGTAGTAGAAAAAGTGTAATAAGAAAATCTCTCAGAAATTAAAGAACCATTTCAGCGTTTAGGGACATCCAGTAACCAAGAAAAGGAGTAATATTAGAAAAATCAGCTAGTGTAATGCTGTACAGGTACATTCTCTAAACATGTGACACAACATAGATTAGCACTTGTATGTGTCTGTTATCACTTTTTTGTTTTGCATCTTGAGGTAGAACTGCAGATCTAAGAAGCTGGAACCTACACTGTTGCAGGTAAACCAACCCCTAAACCTGAATGGACTTTGCCTGCTCAGCATTCATAAGTACAGATTTAATAAAGAACCTTTAGTCTTGAGACCTCTGTATCCGGAAAGTGTGTTCTGGGTAGCCATTTACATAATATGAGCAGGTCTAAACTGATGGTGGGAAGAGGCTACTGTCCAGTTGATACCCTTGCGCTAGAAAGAGACTTATCATCCACAGATGGAGGTTTAATGGATTTCTGTTAATTTAGTTGTAGCTATCTTTGATGGAGAAAAACTTCTTGAGAGGTGAACACGCTAGCAAACTTGCAGTCACACACTACCAGTTTTGTCTTGCATGTGAGGATTTGGAGTCTTGCTTGGTTAGCGTCTTTGAGGAATAGGACACCCCCCAGAGGTTGAACTGTTGAAGACATGGGAGAATACAGCTTGTTGCAGAAGGACAATAGTGGATGCATTCGTTGAGCAAGAGAGATTTGTGTACCATTTCGTAACATTCCTTGTGATTCCATGCTATTGCAAGTAAAATCTATGGTTAGAATTCCAGGAAATACTTGAGATAAAAATGACATGATCGTGTCTAAATTTTTTCAGCAATTTTATTCTAAATTGGAGTCAAGTCAATTAGTCAGTTTCCTTCCAGGTCATACAGGTGCTAGAGTACCATTACTTAGGTTCATAGGTGAGTAAAAGGCTAATGGCCTTAGAGCCTTTACAAGCCTAGCCCATAGGATAGCCCTGGCATCGTGCTGCCTGACATTAGTTTTTAGTGCCTGTATCTACCAGAGCCACTGAAGTGATTCCCGGGGGAAAATTTTGTATTTCCCATCCACTCGTCAAGATTTCTCTTGAAGAGGGCTAGTGAGGTGCTCTTCTTGACATGTAAAGGAAGTCTATTCCAGAGTATGGGCAGTATCTGGGTTAAGAACCTATCCCTCCAGCATGTTCTATTAATTGAGGTAATAAGGTTGAGGTCTCTGGAGCGTGTGGTGCAGAGGGATTGGGATTTCTTTAGATGTAGCACATCTAACAGGGCTGGGTCAGACATGGTTTTGTAAGTCAAGCATATATTGCCTCCGAGTAAGCGATGTGAGACAGAGAATAACTGGAGTTTTGTTTTGGTCTGTCTGCATAGGACATGTGTTTAAGGCCCAGTATCCTGTTTGTGAGGTACTTTTGTGGTCTCTACAATTGTTGCAGGTGTCTGGTGAGGTACATGCCAAATGGGACATTGTACTCTATGATTGGTCTTCTGAGGGAGGAGTAGAGCGAGAGACAATGACCTACTTCTTCTTGGATGCGAAACCCTTATTAATGAGATGTGCCACATAGAAGGACTTTCTGATCACAGTGGCTTATGTGGTGGTCAAAGGAGAGGTTGCTATCAACTTGTGTTCCCAGATCTCTTATGACGCCTTCAGTGTTCAGTGGTTTGCCATCAGCGTGGTAATTCATGCGCCCTGAGTTTTTTTCAAAGGGGATGACAACACATTTTTTGGCATTGAGCTTAAGGACATGGTTTTGGCACCAATCGTTGGTCTCTGTGAGGCCTTTATGTAGGATGTCTACATCACTTGGGGGGGGGGGTTAATAATGTCTCCCAGCTTGCAGTCGTCTGCAAACTTGGGACCCAGGACCAACCCCTGTGGGACTCCACTTGTGAGTGGTCGGCAGTCTGACTTGGAGTCTGCTACAAACTACAAATTACCAAACTCGTACGTACAGAGAGGATCCCACTTGTTCAGTTAGTACTCTGGCTTTTCAGCTACAGGGGTTAGGCATAATATATGAACTGTGATCTGTTGCCCATAGTTAAGATCTGAACCTGTTACAGTGGCCATTTTATGTTATCTGAGTATATCTCTCAGGTGTCCTGAATTTGGCAGAAAGTACTAAATTTCTACATAAAATAAGATGTGGCCTCGAGATTCTGAGTGGCACTTATAAATTACGATTTTAAAACTTGCTTTTGTGGTGCAGCTGCAGCTTTAAGGAAAGATTTTTTGACGTGCAGTTAGATGGCAGATTACACCGCATTATAAAGCAAGATCCACTTGAGACAGAACAGTAAAAAAAAAAAAAGTGCACATGTATTCGTAGCTTAAAACTGAAGTGAAATTCCACTGATGGTTGCATGTTTTTTAATATGTATGAGACTTCTGATCCAAGTGCACAGCTACTGAACTTAAGTAATGCAATTTTATATGGTAAGAAGCTACCAGAGAATGGTAGGAAATGTAATTTTTCATAGGTTGTTGTGTCTTTTGGCTTTTCCCAGTTAGGGGTCGCCACAGCAGAACTCCGGTCCGCTAATGATTGGCAGTAGATTTTTACGTGCCGAGTTGCCGGCCCTGACGCACAACCTTCAATGATGGTATGCCCATTCATGCATGTCTCCATACAGAAGACGCTCTAGCTGAGAATCGAACAGGACAACATCTTACTGTGAGGCGACAACGCTACTGCAGCATCACCACCGCAGTTCCAAACTCCACCACAGTTCCAAACTCCAAAACTGCAGATTCAGGTTCCATTCACTCTTGTTAGATTATGATGAAAGGAAGTTTTGAATTGCCACCATTGACATAGAGATTCATCTGTGGTGTTTTTTTTTTAACCTCTAAATGTTTTTCCCTAGTGTTTTAATGTTGTTTTCATCATGTAGGCAAGGCAGTAAACTCCAAGTAGATGACGGAATTCAGAATTTTTATTGTTTTGTAAGACTGTCCCCAAATGGATACTATTTATCTGGGAAAAAGTACTTCTGCACTTCCCAGATGCTGATGGCATTATACCAGTGTTTTTGTTTTATGTAAGTTACCATTCTGTTGAAATGCTAGCAGTACACCAGTTATGAGGTATTTGTAGCTTCTAACTATTTTATCGCAGTAGCTGAAATATGTTTGTGTATTATAGCTCCTTCTGGCCAGAATCCTCTGAATATTGTCCTATTGGTTGATATCCTGTGAGTATCGAAGTTGTCCCGTAGGTATCTTCCATGGCTCTTCATGCTACTATTGTTAGACTTAGACCTGTCTGCTGTTTCTTTGATTTTTTCCACCTGCAGTATATTAAGGCATCACACTTGCCACTTTCCATTTCTTAGGCACTTTTGGATTAGCTAGTGTATGTTTCTAAGTTGATTGGGAGTGCTACAGTATATTGTCCTGCTTATGAAACCTAATGTATGGGGTACGGAAAGAGAAACTGAATTCAAATACAGTTTGCGAAGCAGACAGACATTAAAAGTAATTGTCATTCTGTGGTGTTATGAACAACTGTTTTAAGTTTGCTTTTATTGATGGTTTTGACTGTAACTGTGTACTTTGCGAGATTGCTGTTACGGTGGAAGAGAGTGGGATTTAGCATGATGCATCATTTTGCTTATATGGCCTGAACAGAAGGTGACTGGTGTGAAAATTGAATGAAAATTCTGAGGGGAGTAAGGAGAAATTTACACTTTGCTCTTTGTAGAATCATTTTACAGGTTGTAGAGGTCTCATTATTTTGTTTCTAAGCCTTACAAAATGTGTAGCTCAGTTTGGTGGTACAAATCTAACAGAATCATGTCTTTAAACTATTGCTATGTTTTGCCCTCAGTTTATTATCTCACCTTTTTACCAGTGAAGCCAAAATGCATTAATAATTTTCATATGCCCACTTATGTTAAGATGATCGGTGTGCCTCCCTCTTTTGCTTTGCTGCTGCACTTGACTGACCGTCTGCTACTTTACTTTTAGTGCCAACAAGCTGATGTTGAATGGAAGTTTGAGGAACATTTTCAGGAATCCAGTACATATGTATAGTGTTTGCACCTTGCTGTGCTGTGTTGTAATGAAAACTGGGTGATAATCATATTTCAGATTTAGCTGATGAAATTTGTGTTAGTCTTATTTGTTAGTGCATGCATATGGCATACTTGCTTATTTATTTATTTGTATTAGCTGAGATGGACCATGGAGCCTGAGGTTTATGGCCATTTTTCAGACTAAGCCCATGAGTACTGTCTGATAAAGACAGTCACACAGTAGACGAACAGAGGCTGAGGCCATCAAACCCAGAGGGTAGGAAGCACCTTGGCTGAAAGCTTTTTTTTCTATACTGACATGTCATCTCATAATAAAATATTTATATATTGCATCATTTTTAAGCCATGGTGGGGCAGTGGTAGCGTTGTTGCCTCACGGCAACAGGTTCTCCTGTTCGATTCTCGGCTGGAGCGCCTTCTGTGTGGAGTCTGCATGTCCTCCCCGCAGTTGAGTGGCATTCAAAAAGACATGCGTAGAATGGGCGTGCCTTCGTTGAAGGTTGGGCGTCGAGCTGGCACCTCGGCACCCGAAAAAATCTACTGCCAATCAGTAGGGGACCGGAGTTCCACTGTGGCGACCCCTAACCGGGAAAAGCCGAAAGAAGAACAACAATAAACATATATTGCATCATTTTTGTCACCTTTTTTTTAAACCTGTGTTTCTGAAGGTAAGATATCCCATGATTCTGTTGAAAGTGTGAGGAGTTATGATCAGCATGCAGATTTTATGCTAATTGTGTCCAGATTTTTTTATTTGGGTGTACCTACTTTTCAAGAGCCCTTGTCCAGATTTCTGATGTCTGCAGGTTGAGAGGTATGTGTGTGAGTAATATAAAAGTGCAGTTACTTCTTGAAGTCCAGCCTGAATAAGTTTACTAGCTGCACAATATTATCAGCTGTATATTTATTATTAGTAACTTGCTCTTCATTGGGAAACTGAGGTCTGCAGTCTTATAATAAATAGATGATATGTGTATTCTCATACAGTGCTAAAAATATCTCACTTCATGTTTACATATCTGCACAGTCACACACTGTGCTGAAATTTGTCAGATGTCATGTTGCTGGGTTCTCCTTAGCAGAAATAAGTCTTTTGCATGTTTAGTGTCTTGTACACAATGTGGTTGTTTAAAAAAACATTGTTTTATTTAATTCCACTTGATTTTCCATCCTATACTTTTCAGTAGACAGGTTGTGGCAACAATTGCTCAATGCATTACGCATTACAGATCTGTGTATAACAACCATACCTTTTGAAATAAACAACACTGAAATAATACATGACACCGATGATAATATTACAGTGACCAGTGGCCACAGTATCTTGTCAAAAACTAACTACTAATTGCAGTGTGATGTATTTATTTCTTGTGCACAATTAACTTTTTTATTAATAATCTTAACAGTAAACAATAAATGGGCATGCCATTGTGCCTATTTTGTATTATCATTCTGGTCTGTTTTCATTAAGTTATTTAGTGGTCTTTTAGGCAATGTTTGATCCAGCTTGACTTGAAAGTCTCACTGAGAGAGCTAACAGATTAGAGAACCTAAAACTTGAGATAAATTTTAGTAGTGAAAAAATGGAACTTATTTTATTCCTTGCCTTCCAGGATAATTGAGTAAACTTCTTTTTACAGTTGGAGAAAGTCATTTATTAATTTCATTCATAAATAATCTTGAATAAATATGGAAAGTAGAAAATGTCAACCTGTGTCTATTGCACTTGGGTTTGTTTTAGGCTGGTATGTATATGCTTGAAAATGGAAACTGTACACCATTTCCTTTTACTGCCTTGACACATCCTAATGAAGCTTTGGCAGTTTCTACCATTATTGTCCAACTTGCTTAAAAGGATAGTGTTAAGGAAGCCTTGGCCCCATCAGGTAGGAAGAGAGGTTCTGCTGAGCTAATTCCTAGGTCATTTAACAGGTTCTCCTTAATTGATGTTTACTGTGCTGCCTAAAGTTGACTTGCTGCTTGTCACTTGAAGTGACTGTGTTTCATGACTTCCAGCAGTTGTTAGGGTATGTCCATCATAGACTGCAGTCATTGTTACCCCCTGAGTCATTTTATTTATTGAGTGGTCTGCTTTGTTGCAACCTAGACTTGCACCCCCATAACTTCTGCCTTGTAATGAGATGCAGTGTCGTATTAAGGGAAAAAGCAAATAATTGAGGCGTAAAGGCTTTCTAAAAAGTCTGGGAAAGCTTACGCATAAATGTCTTATTTTCATACTGAATTTTTCAGCAATATACAGTGTCAGCTTTAAGGCAGGCGGAGATGGAGGCCTGACTGTGACCTTTATGACCCTCATCTGATTAGTGGCTCAGGCACTGAAACAGCCAACCAAGGGAGGGAGAGGATTAAAGAGGGCATGTATTTCACAGATTGCCTCTTCTGCAGTTTCCACCACTGTATAGAAACCAAAGATCCTATGTTTGTAGAGGTGTTGGTAGTCATGCTAAGATCAGTTATTACCCTTTAGAAGACCATGTTGTTTTTTCTTTCGGCTTTTCCCGGTTAGGGGTCACCACAGCGGAACTCAGGTCCGCTAATGATTGGCAGTAGATTTTTTTATGGGTGCCGAGGTGCCAGCTCGATGCCCAACCTTCAACGAAGGCACGCCCATTCTATGCATGTCTTTCGAATGCCACTCGACCGCGGGGAGGACATGCAGACTCCACACAGAAGGCGCTCCAGCTGAAAATCGAATGGGAGAACCTCTTGCTGTGAGGCAACAATGCTACCGCTGCACCACCGCGGCTTACCCTTTAGAAGAGCATATGGAAGGGATTGCTCTGATTAACCAGATGGGTGGCAGGCATTGGGGCAGAAAATTTAAAAAAATGCATAATAGGTAACATAAATGATTGCAGTATTTATACAATTCATGTGTTTTTCCCCCAAAATATTGTGTGTGTGTGTGTGTGTGTGTGTGGGGGGGGGGATGAAAAAAAACCCACTAGTATTTGGTAGTAATGTTTGGCAAGAAAAGTTTGTTCCATTTCATTTAAACATACATTTTTGAAAGCAAGTATAACTTGATACTTTCTGTTTCTTAGAGCTGGCCGCTGTCGCCCTGGAATCTGTTTTCATTTATTTAGCAGGTTACGCTTCCAAAACATGCTTGAATTTCAGACACCAGAACTTTTGAGGATGCCTTTACAGGTGAGGAAGCATATTTAGTATCTATATTAACTTGTGATACTTGACTGAACTAGTTCAGCAAAAGGTCATCATTGCTAAAAACAGTACTACCTTTCTTTGTTGCATTACGTGAAGGTAAAGTACATTAGGTTACATGATTGTTTGGTTTGTTTGATTCTTCTCCGAGAAGTGGGAGTAGAAGTAAAAAAGCTTAGTGGGTTGTTGCGAATGGTGTCAGTTGTGTGTTGTTGAAACTTATTAGATGTTTTCCAGTCTGTCACTTTGCTTTCTGTTTGTTGCTGGTGACCATTTTCTTTACTTTTGAATGTAATTATCAGCAGACTTCTGTTAATAGGGAATACATTATGCTTTCTTACTTGAGTTTATTATTTGTATGTCTGTAGGAATTATGCTTGCACACAAAGCTTCTTTCACCATCTAATTGCACAATTGCGGACTTCTTGGCTAAAGCTCCAGAACCTCCACCAGCTCTGATTGTTAGAAATGCTGTGCAAACACTCAAGGTTGGTATTCAGATTTAAAATTTGATAACAAGGGCTTGAAAATGTTTCTCTTTTCTGGGTATTATGGCACTTTGTGTCTTATGATAAAATAGTATTTACTGATCATGATAAAATGTACATCACTTTAGAAGACAGAATTTTTTGTGTAAAGCTTCATATGATCATGTTTTAATTTGCTGGATTTAGCATTTCTGAACTTGCTGCTCACTAGATAGTCTAGGTATCCAGTGAGTAACTGAGGCAACATCCCGTAGTAATTTCATTATCTGTGATGTAAAGCCTGAAAGTCAGTTCATCAGTTATCAGTAATTTTACTGTTATTTTTTTTTCTTTTGTCTTAATTATTCTTCCTGTGGTGTGCATGCAATGTTTAGACTCCTCAACATTCTTGTGGGTAATATCAGTCATTTTGCTGTATGGCGAGTTTTAATAAAGTGAGAGAGCCATTACTCAGCTCGTATAAATAAAGTGAGAGAGCCATTACTCAGCTCGTATAAACAGGTTTTAACTTGAAGATATATTTGTGTGTGTGTGTGTGTGTGTGTGTGTGTCCCTTCTGGATTGTTTGCCAACAATGCCAGATCTTTTTCACAGCATAAAAAAATGCACATTTATTTTTTAAAGTAGTAAGCTTTTGTTTTAAACGACGTTCAGAGGATTAGCCTTTCTGTAACATTTTGCAAATATTCAATCCCTACACCTGGAGACACACACAACACAATACATTTTGTGCGTGCGTGTGTTCCTCATAATTACTGCAGGAATTGCAATAACATTTGAGATTATCAGCTTTTAGAAAAATGTCATTCTAGAGGCAGCAATGTCATGCCCTTTTGACCTTAAGAGTTTGTAGCTTTCAGTTTTAGCTGCTGTACAGTCTGGAAGTGAAAAATACCTTGTGTGTTTTAACAGTTTCCTAGAACAGTTTTTTCTTTGGTCTCTAATTTAACAGTTTTCGCTGTAAGCTTTGCTAGCTCTTCAATAATTTCTCTAGCTTTTGGATGTTGGCATTGTATTTACCAGCGTTTTTGTTGGCTATATTCTTTAAGAAGGTTAAACTATTTTATTTTAGAAGCTTGTATTTTTTTCTTGATTTGCTGTTTAATGACAACCCCTCGTAAGTTCGTCTTTAAGTAAAGTTCAGCATTAGGTCATAGTTGCAGTAGCCTAAGCTGTTTGGGTTATATACTGTCACAGATTTGACTACTGCCCAGCTTCAATTCACCTTCTGTGGGGATCAAGGAGATCTGCATAAATGTAGTGGTTATGGTGTCAGAAGCTTCGGAGCTTTCTTGCCACTGAAGTGTGCTCCCTTTGTGGGCCTTTAGATCCAACAGTTAGCTAGCTATCTTTCAAGGCTGGTCATGTAAGTACCCTGCTTGGGAAAACCTTCCATATTTTAATTTTTGAAGGAAAAAATATTTTTCCTTGTTAACTTACTGATTTTTTGCCATGCAAATCAATTTCTCTGGATTATCATACCCAAGGGGATTTTTAACCTGTGAATGCTTGTTTGAAATAACTCTATAAAAGTTTGATCCAGTGTTGTCTTTTTTGACTGGATCCAACCATGACACAGACTTTGAAGTTCTTTGGTTCCAAGGCTCTGACTCTTCTCCTACCCATAATTCCCCACGTTCCACCTTAGTGTCTCACATCGATATTACCTCCGATTAAGATAGTATATCTATATCTAAACTGAAACATGCGTATATCAGTCATATAAACCCTATTCAAGTCTAAATACAGAATACACTAAAGAAAAAAAGGATGACAAAAACAAGCAGTAAAGACTGCTCACAGATAGGATATGCCAGGGGCAGCTTAGTCATCAGATGTCTATTTGTGATAATTTAGAAGGGGGTAGATGAAAGGGAGATTGTATTGGATGAAAATCAGACAACTTGAATCTATCATTATGGTAAGTTTATAACGTTCATAGCCAATGTTGTCTATTTTCCACCAGTACAACTATGCGACACATTTTGGCATGTATTTGACCAGCCCACCTGCAACAGATGGAGCAGCCTCAGAGGTTCCCTACAAAAAAAATACAGAGTGTAAACAACATGTCCTGTGTGGACAAACTAAAAGCCCTTTACTTTTACTCTGTGTCCTGCCAACTACTACAGGTGATCTATGCCTAACCTGCAAGGAACTCACAAATCCAACCCTGATGGAACTGTTACACTTTCACAAGACAGAGACTGCATAAGGGTCACCCGATCTAGGGATATTAACTTGGCCTGTGGCTTTAACAAAACAGACTGTAGAGAGAGATGTGTCTCGGAGATTACCTCTTCTCTGGAACAGGCTTCCTATTCACATAAAGCAGAGCCCTTTCCTGATCTTGTTCAAACACAGTTTGGATCAGTGGATGGGGAATCATAAATTCTCTCCTAGCATGGAGCCCATGTCCCTTATGGACGGGCAATCTGTAAAATACTCAAAGGCATGGGCACAAGCCTAAGCCATCCTCCAGCCCTTAGGGATCGAGATCAGGTAAAATTTGAGTAATAATGGCTAGGCTTGTAAGGGCTCTTAAGTCATTAGCCTAGTCATCTCCTATGAACCAATTCCCAAGCTTATAGACATGGATGTTATCAAGGAAAGACATTTCTGAAGATGGTGGAACCAAATGTGAAATGCTGTTTAGCTTGTTCATCAAGCTTATAATAAGGTACAAATGTATGAACTGTTGACCAAGTAGCTGCTGCACAAATATCAATAGGTAGTCTGCTGACAAACGCTGTTGAAGTGACCATTGAAATCTTCCCATTCCACTCTGTACGGAGATCTCCGTTAAAACGTTCTAACTTTCAAAAATTCGATCATATGGGGTCGACCATATGACAGTCGAACTTGTGAAAGTTCGATCATTTAATATAGACCCCCTTCAAGTGGTACAAGTCATAGACTTCATTGGAGCCCATCTGGACACCATTCGTTCTCTAGCCCTTGTTCCTCCAGACAGACTCTCCACCTTGCGGGCTCATGAGAAACAGATAATGGCCATTCCTTCTCCCAGAACAAGTCTTGTCCTAAGGGCTTTGGGGTCCATGGGGCCACAATCACCCTGGTGCCGCTAGCTTGCCTTCAGATGAGTACTTTAGTGGACCTTAGCAGTTCAGTGGTCCCTCCAGTACTATCCATTGAATTACTCAGGATTTCACAAGCATGCAAACAATCTCTTCTATGGTGGGTCCAATTTGCGGATCGTCTTCAGGGCTTCCCATTCATCCTTCCCCCTCCCAAGACCACAGTGACGAGTGCATCCCAGTTGAGGTGGGAGAGTATTATCTGGGACAAACAGTCCAAGGCACGTGGTTCCCCCATGGAGACCAACTTAGCATACAAACATTCTGGAGATGAGAGCGGTGCTTCTTGCATTGCAAGCCCTTCATTCCTGTCTCCCCATGGGAACTATTGCTTTTCAGACAGACAAAATCCCAGTTGTCTGGTACATCAGCAAGCAAGGAGGAACCAGGTGTTACCCCTTGTGTCAAAAGGCTATGGCAATGTGCTATTTCTTCCAACTGCTTTCTCATAGCAACACACATTCTGGGGAAGTCAAACATCTCGGCGGACAGGCTCAACAGGACCATTCTGATGCCTCATGAGTGGTCTCTGAATCCTTCAATGGCAAATACGATCTCCCAGAGATGGGGTCAACTGTGCTGCAATCTTTTTGTCTCTCCTTCCATCACCAAGTGCAGTGATTTTTGTGCCCTGATCCCTCCTCAGGGACAGTCACCAAAAGACTGTCTAGTCCATTCTTGGCCTGCCGGTTTACTTTATGCTTATCCTCCTCTTCTTCTCATTCCCAAATTTCTGCAAAAAGCTTAGAGATTCAAGTGGCAAGTGATGCTCCTTGCTCCCTTTAGGCCCTGACAGGTTTGGTTCCCCTTAGTTTGGTCTCACCTGGTTTGTCCACTGTGGACTCTGGATCCCTCTCCACATTTGTTGTCCCATCCCTCCGGACACTCCCGTCCGGATCTCCTGAGCCTGAAACTAACTGCTTGGTTACTCCATTTCCAATGATGGCTAGAACTCCTGGGCTTTCTTCCCCAGTTAGAAACATTTTGATTGCAGCACCCACTTTCTGCTAGGAAGCTGTACAATAATAAGTGGAAGAGGTTATCCATTTGGGCTCATCAGAGCAATCTAGACCCTTTTACGGTTCTGGTTCCTGCTGTGTTGGATTTCCGGGCATATATATTCCATAACGGAGCTAGTTTTACTATGGTGAAAATGCAGTTGGCAGCCAGTAACAGTTTTCGCATAGGATAAAATTCCTTTTCTCTATTCTCATCTTAATTGTGCAAGGTCTTTCTAAAAGGTACCTTTCTCCTCCTTCTTCCTGTCAAGGAATCTGTTGCCCCCTGGGATCTCACCCTAGTTTTACAGGCCTTAGTCTTGCCCCCTTTCAAGCCTCAGCTAAGGTAGATTTAAAGTTTCTGACCTGGAAAACAGTCTTCTTGGTAGCCATTAACTCATCCAAACGAGTATCTGAATTTTATAGGCTTTGTTTTGTAAGCCTCCATTTTTGATTTTTCACAAGGACAGAATTACTTTGCATACTAACCCTTTCTGCTCAAGGTCGCCTCTAAGGCTAGCATAAACCGTGTTATCAACATGCCTGTCTTCTTCACTAATTTTCAAAATAGATTTGAGTATCAACTTCATACTTGGTGCCATGGGCTCAAGCTTAATGCCAAGAAATGTATAGTTATCCCCTTTGGGAAAAACCATGTACCCATGATTTGCCACATAGGTGGGAGTACACTAAACACCGAAAGTGTGATGAGAGACTTAGGGACACAGGTGGACAGTGGTCTCACCTTCGATAACCACATCACCACAACAGTCAGGAAATCCTTCTATGTGGCACACCTCATCACTAAGGGCTTTTCATCCAGAAAAAAGAAGGTCATTGTCCCACTGTACTCATCCCTCATTAGACCCATTATAGAGTACAACGCTCCATTTAGTATGTACCTCACAAGACATCTGCAACAGCTGGAAAGGCTGCAGAAATACCTCACTAAACAAATCACAGGCCTAAAGCAGATGCCCTATGCTGACAGTCTAAAAAAACTCCAGCTATACTCTGTAGCATATCGTCTGCTCAGAGGCGATCTCTGCTTAACATACAAGGCCATGTCAAACCCTGACCTGTTGGACATGCTCCACTTAAAGAAATTGCAATTCCTCGGAGCCATATGCTCCAGGGATCTAAACCTTGTCGTCACAATGAACAAAACATGCTGGAGAGGGCTAGGTTCTTGACCCAGAGACTCCCCATACTCTGGAATAGACTGCACATACATGTCAACCAGCGTGCCTCCTTGGCCCTCTTCAAAAGGAACCTTCACGATTGGGTGGGAGACAGGAAATTCATCTCGGGGATCACGTTAGTCGCCCTGCTAGACAGGGGTCCAGGGAAGTAAATATTGTGGGAAGAAATATCTAGGAAATTGTTATGGCTAGGCTTGTATAGGCCCTAGGGCCGATAGCCTATGAACCTTTACATTGGATGTACACGGACAGCTTCGCTTCTGCTTCGATAAAACCAAGATTCGTAAGAAATCTCATTAGCTTTTTGTTTCCTTTTCTAAGTCCAGGTTGGATAAACCAGTTTCTGAGGTTACCATGGCTCATTGGATTTCTAGTTGCATTAAACTTGCTTACACGGCAAGGGGCATTCCCTTACCATGTCACATTAAGGCTCATTCTACTAGGTCTGTTTCCACCTCTTCAGCCTTTTGGTCGAAACCTCCCATTGATGAAGTTTGTGCAGCCGCTACATGGTCAAACCACCATACCTTTATATTGCATTAAAATTAGACATTATCTCCAGGAACCGAGCCTCCTTTTGTTGTGATATGCTCCAGAATATCCTTCCTTGAGGGCCTCCCAAGTTCTTCTGTAGCTGGGGACTCTGTCCTACAGGTTGAAGAGCAAGTGAAGGCAACATCATCAGATAAAGAAGTGATGTAGTCAATATACCGTTCCATCTGTGATATCCATTTTCTAGTACTTGGCTTTTCTGGCAGCCAGTTTCATGGTTACTGTAGACTTAAAAAGTGCTTATCACATTCCTGCTGACAAGTAATTCAGACATTTTTAAAAATGTTCTGTGTCTGGCTTCACATTATCATTTCTGTCTTGCCCGTCAGGCTATCTAATGTATTAAGCTTATTTACAAAGTGCTTGGCTCTAGTAAGTGCTTACTGCAAATGTCAAGGAATACATATCTGTCCATATTTGGATGATTGTCTTACATTTACACACACTTCCAGTTGTCAAGACTCCCTCATATGTCAAGAATTTCCTTCTCATTCTGGGGTTTTAATTGAACAACTTGTCTCATCCTATCTCTCAGAATAGTTTTTCTAAAATGTTTCCTGGATACTTTCTTAGGAAGGGCTTTTCTTCTTCTGGAAAAATTAGAACTTTCTGAAGTCATACAACCAGCCCCTGACATCTTCCAGGAAATTTCTTGGGCTCCTGGGTTTCTTGTTTCTATGATTGTCATGGCTTCCTTGGCTAGACTTCACAAGAGAAAAATTCAGTGGCATCTCTGATCTTTGTGGTCTGGGCATCATCACCATTTATCTGCTCAGGTCCATATATTGGGATTTGTAGGAAGGGAGTTACTGTAATAGGTAAGCCAGTTGTCTTTCAGTTCTGGTCTCCCCTTTTTCCTTCTTACTACTACTCATTCTGTCATTACAGATGCCTCAGACTTTGCTTGGAGGCTGTATTCATTGAGGTGTAAGTGCAAGGTTTGCGAAACAAACAGGACAGATAAAAGCACATAAATTTCAGAGAAATTTGCAGTAATCAATGGTGTAAAGGCTTTAAACCAAGTCTCATCTCTGGGACCTTGGCAGCTTACCACAGACAACACTACAGTGATGTGGTACATATACATAAACAAGGATAGCAGATGTTATCCCCTTTGAAGATTTGCTGGACCCTTGTAGGAAAGTCAGCAGTCAGTGTGTAGGCAATTTCGGTACTTTCTTGCTGCCTCAGGGGAAAACAGCTCTGAGGCTTCACAGGAGGAATAGTTGGCTACAGGTTTAATTTCTGGCAGACAAGTTGTCCTTAGCAGAACCATTCTACACACACAAAATGTTGTCTTTGTAAAAATTTTTGTTGTATTTTTTTATTTTCTGAAAAATACTGTAAATTTTATTAATGTCAGAAGTTTCTTGTCCAAAACTGCAGTTTTTAGAAATGGGTTGTTTTTTTTTTTGAGAAAAATGTACTGTTTTTAGACATTTTAACTGAATTGTAAGGCTTTAAAGATTTGGAAGTGTTTTGATGTTTGTGTGCACTGTGACAACTTGAATATTTTACGATTTGAGATATTTTGCTTGAACATGCTTTGAAGATTGTGGATGATTGTGCAAGTACTGTGTCTAGGCCCACTACTACTGCTACTGTTTTGAGAAGATAATGTGGTGCATAAGCAAACGGGGTCACCATATCTTGTTCCACTTAATGGCTTGGGTGTTAGTTGAACAACATTGTATAATCCTCCAAGTATGTTATGTACTGGGTAAGTGTATAATGTACTCCAAAGTTTTCCGATGAAGTCAAGTCTAAGATTTTAAACTCTCCTTTGGATAAGGAGGTTTTATTTGGCCTTACTACTATTCAGGTTGTCAAATAGTTTGACAGAGTTAAATAATTAAAGGAATTAAGATTTTTCAGGCCCTACATTATGAGTTGTATAAAATAATCAGTCCCTGCCATCTTCTGGCAAACAGGGAGCAAAAAATATGGTAGGAGGTGAACAATTAAAAAAATGGATTCTTTCAGAAAAAGGAATTGATGTCTTCAAAATGCCTATGCCAGCAGTCTCCTGCCTTACATCTTGAAGTTTGTCCCATGGATTGTCTTTTGGTCTTTTCCCACTTGGGCAACAGATTCATTGGTTGCTGGTTTAAGAGTGTTACAATTGGCACAGGATAACACACACTTGCTTTCAGTAAATTTCCTCCCTACTCTCCAGACTGAGCAGTTTCTTCCTTAGGTTCCTCATCACATGCTTATGCTTATTACCAGCACCTTTTGGCCAAAGGGAGGAAGGCTTCTGCTCTATAATGTTTCTAGTTTTAAAGAATAAGCTTTCCTGGAGACCGTTTATATATCATTCCTATTTCAACTGGTCTGTGAAAGTTCATAGGCTCATACTAGGCTATCTGCCCTAGGGCATTTATAAGCGTAGCCAAAGTGTGTTTGGCTTTCGCCACCCATTTTAAATTAATTTTGCTATGCCCTTTTTTGAGGTTAGTATACTGTGCCTCTGTCTAAGAGTGACACAGAAGTGATACCCGGGGTAAACCTACGATCTCCCATCCACTCATCAAGATTCCTCTTGAAGAGAGTCAATGAGGGACTCTGCCTAACCTGGACTGGGATTTTATTCCAGAGTGAAGGGAGCCTCTGGGTTATGAATCTGTCCCTCCAGCATATCCTATTTATTTAATTGCTGAGGTTCACGTCTCTCGAGCGCGTAGCTCGATGGGATTTGGATTTTCTGAGGTGCAGCATGTCCATTAATTCCGGGTTGGACATGGCTTTATACGTCAGGCACAGATCGCCTCTGAGCAGGCGGTATACCACTGAGTAGAGCTGGAGTTTTTTTAACCGGGCAGCATATGGCATCTGTTTGAGCCCTTTGATCCTCTTGGTGAGGTACTTTTGGGGTCTTTTCCAGTTGCTGCAGGTGTCTGGTAAGGTACATCCCAAAAGGGGCAGTGTACTCAATTATGGGCCTGATGAGGGATGAGTAAAGAGGCACGATGACCTTCCCTGATCTAGATGTGAATCCCTTCATGATTAGGTGGGCTCTGTAAAATGTTTTTCTAACCGCTTTGGCCACGTGGTTGTCAAATGAGAGATTGCTATCAACTTGGGTCCCCAGGTCCCTAATTACTTCTTCTGTACTTAATGGATTACCACCTATGTGGTAATTTGTGGGCACTTTGTTTTTGCCAAAGGGGATGACTATACACTTTTTGGCGTTTAGCTTGAGGCCATGGCTCTGGCATCAGTTGTCTGTTTCTATCAGGCCCTTTTGGAGGATGTTTGTGACTGCTGGAGAGTTGATTATGGCGCTCAGTTTGCAGTCATCTGCGAACTTGGTCAGCCACAGTCCTTCCGTGTTGGTTTGTACCTCTGAGAAATATATACCGAACAAGAGAGGTCCCAGGACTGAGCCTTGTGGGATGCCACTTGTAACTGGTTTGGAGTCTGACATGGCTCCAGCAATTCTAACCATGTGGGTTCTGTCCTTGAGCCAGTTTGCAACCCATCTAGTGACATAGGGGTTTATATTTAAGCTGGTGAGCTTATCTATAATGCCCGAGTGGAGTATTGTATCGAAGGCTTTTGCGAGGTCCAGGTAGGCTGTGTGGACCACCTTCCCCTCATCAATGGACTTGGTGACTGTTTCAAAGAAATCGACCAGGTTTAAGAGGCAAGATCTGCCCTTAACAAAGCCGAACTGGGTAGGATCCAGTTTCTGTAGGTCCCCAATATCTTTATTTATGAGGTCCATGATGATCCTTTCCATAGCTTTGCAGACCAAGCTAGTCAGGCTTATGGGGCGATAGTTTCCAGGATCCGTTGAGGCACCACCTTTGTGGAGAGGGACCGCTGTTGCTGTACGCCACTCTTTAGGTACATATCCTGTAGTAAGGCTGAGATTGAACAGTAGTTTTATGTTTGGGTTTAGCTCTTCTTGGAGTTAATGTAGGACGCAGCCCGGGACACCGTCTGCTCCCATTGATGCTGTGTTTTTTGCTTTGGAGAGGGCGGCTCTTACCCGAGCATCTGAGATGTCAGGGGGCAGCACTCTGCTGGGATAGATATTTGCCCTTTTGGTGGGGGAGTTTGCGCTGAACCTGTCAGCTAGGATGTTGGCAATGTCTGTGGGTTCGGTGTATTTTTTGTCATTTTGGACTAATTCTGAGCATATCTGGGAATTCCCACCCAGGTTCCTAACATAACTAAAGAAAGCCCTGTGATTATCCTTAGTATCCTGTGCAATTTTTCTCTCGAAGCTGGCCTTAGACGATTTTATGAGTACCCGTAGTTTTTTGCTAATACTGATCAGAGATGCCTTTCCTTTTCGGGATTTTGCTCTATCATGTAGTAGCTTCCTCCTTCTGTTGTATAGTTTGTTTATGGCTGGGGTCCACCAGACAGGACGTCTGCCGTTGGAGGATTGGGTCTTGGTTTTATTTGGGATTGCATGATCCATGCATTCCTGAAGGTGTTCATAGAATGTGTTTATAAAGGATTGTGCGGTCTGGGCCGTATTTTCCACAGGCCCGGGGGCTTTGAAGGATCCCACCTCTGTTTTGAGGCATGTGAAATTTGCTTTAGAGAAGTTTTTCACTGTGGTTTTCTGGGCAGGGGGTGGGGTCGGGATGTGAATATCCAGTGAGATTAGTTTATGGTCTGATCTTAACAGTGAGGGATACACTTCTGGTCTAGAACATAGAGTCCCCATGTTGGTGACCATCAGGTCCAGTATGTTTTCCCCTCTTGTGGGAGTGGTAACAAGTTGTTCCATAGCATTTGAGTTTATAAATTCCAGGAACCTTTGGGCTAGGGTGTTGGAGCTAGAGTAATGCTCCCAGTCTATGTTTGGGTAGTTGAAGTCGCCCAATATAATGGTGTTTGGCGAGACCTTCATATTTTCCAGTGTTCTCAGGAAGGCCGAGTGGGGTTCCTGGGTTTGGGAGGGTGGTCTGTAGCAGGCTATAAACTGGAAGGCAGTTTTACCCACTGTTAGTTGCACATGGATAGTCTCTGATGCTTCGTGCTGTGCCACCAACCTGGAGGTGTGGGTATCTTTGACGAATATTGATACTCCCCCTCCTTTTGTGGTTTAGTCCAAGTTTTGGGGCCGAAAAGCATGGTATGAGGTATAACCTGGTAGTGCTAGGGTGCTCTCAGGAGCCTTGAACCAGGCTTCTGTTACTGCACAAATATCAATGTTCTCCATGCTAAGGAGAATTTCGAGTGCATGCATCTTGAGGTTTAGACTTCTGGCATTGAGTAGCATTACTCTTAGTTTCTTATCTCTTGTGATACCTATGGAGGTGGGTTTGTCTTTTGAGCCTTGCCTAAAAAAGGCACTATGGGGGTAGCAAGAGCCTTTGCCAATATCCGAAAGCCCAGGGGTGACAGGTGTAAGCCGTCCCTAGCGAAGCATCGTGGCTTGTCGAGCATGTCATCCCAGGCTGACAGGCATTGGATCCCCTTTGAATGACACCAATACTTAAGTCAATTGTTGAAATTGATCATCTTGTCTTCATATTGGGGCATCATTCTTGGTGAGGGTAACATGCTACTCAAGGTCAGGGTCATACTGGCCTGGGCTACATGCTTGGAGAACTCCTCTATGTCTCTTTTCATGTAGTCCAGGGAGGTATGTCTCAGGTCATTCACACCAGCATGGACAATGACTGAGTCATATTTGTACTTGCCTTGGAGTGACCTGAGTGCCTGTGTTATGTGGCGGATCCTAGCGCCCGACAGGCAGCTCACCGTGACCTTCTCCTTGTTCAGCCTGGTGAGCGGGACGTCAGTGTGCCTAACGATAGTCACCTATTACAAGTGTATCAGGTGTGTTGTTTAGCCTTAAGGGCTGTGTCTGTTTGGCATACTGGCTTTGTGAGCTATGTGTTGCACGTGTTTTGTTTAGGGGTAGTGGTTGCTTGGGTGTCTGCTTTGGAGGTCTCTGCTGCTTAGGCAGATTTTTATTTAGAGCCTCCAAGTATGTTTTTGTGTGTTTGTGTTCGGTTTGCTGTCGTGGTAGGTCTATGTGAGACTGGAATTGTAGTGTGTGGTTTCCTTCTCCTCCTGACTGGTTACGCCAGTACTGAGTAGAAAGAGCTTAGCCTCCATTTTGGCTATATGGTTGCATATCTCACATGTGTTGGAATTTGTTGGGAGGAGGAGAGGGTTGTCTGTGTACATGAGGCAGTTGTAACATTGCCTCAAGATTCACAGATTCACCAGCTGGACCAGAGAGGAGATTGACAACTGACCTTTGGATATGCTAGAATAGTACTGGGAATTCCTTTATAATTGAAAAAAGGGCCAATGGGGAATGAGGTACTCAAGGGGAGTTTGTGAGGGTGTAGTGCTTTTAATATTTTAGTGCTGACTTATATAATTGCTTTAGTGAGCAAGTGCCAAGGTAACTTAAATGCAATGTGTTACTGGTAACTTAAATGCAAAAACGACAAACAGTAACTTTCTTTCAAGTGAAACAAGGAAATAAGTACAGTAAGCAATACAGATATCACTAGGGATCCACAGAAGCGCTGAAAAGCCGCGTTTTAGGTGGAATTAGCGTTTCAGGGAAATAACAAGTAAACGAACAACAAGCATACAAACAAAGCTAGATTCAGCAGGCCTGGATCTAGTCTATGCTACAGCAAACAATGTGTACCAATTTCAGTAAGAAACAGTTCAAATATACAGGCACTATAAGCCTTTAACCAGAAATTCCCAGCTCAGAAGGGAATTTATCATAGAAGGCACGGACCCTAGAATCCTGAGATATTCTCTGGCTGAAATCTCAGACTGATTAGAGATGATCAGGAAAGTTTCCACATACAAATTTACCTTTTACAGTGTTAGGAATGTCTTTGAAGGAATGTAAATATCAGAATTCCCAATGTTGACCCTTCAGAGTCTGTTACTAGTCATTCCTGTTCTGTGTTTATGGCAACATTAGCCCTAAAAGATGCTTATCATGTTCCCATAGCCACAACCGTCAGAAGATTTCTTAGATTTTTTTTATTTGGGTCACATTATCATTTCCCTGCATTATCTTTTGACTTATCTACAGCTCATAGGGTGATTACAGTCTGTCTAGCTTCAGGGATAACCATTGCAGAATGCAAGGCATTCACATTTTTCCTTACTTCGATCTACTGATCTTGACAGAGTCTTATGCCAGATGTCAGGAGTCTTTAACTTGGGACAATTCACTCCGTTACCTATCTTGACTTTCAGATAAAAGTTCAGAAATCTCCTTGACTCCATCACACAGGATCCTGCTTTTACATTGCCTTCTAGTTAAATTTCTTACATTCCTTCAAAGACATTCCTAACACTGTAAAAGGTAAATTTGTATGTGGAAACTTTCCTGATCATCTCTAATCAGTCTGAGATTTCAGCCAGCGAATATCTCAGGATTGTAGGGTCCGTGCCTTCTATGATTCCCCTTTTCAGGCTATACATGTGAAAAATTCATTAGCTTTAAAAAAAAAAAAAAAATTGGACCCAACATTCTCATCCTCTGGGACTGTCAGAATCCAGTTTTGGGTTTTATCTAGAAAGAACTACATTGGTGGAGACAATAAGACTCCTCAGTTTTTGCTTGGGTTTCTGTAGGGGTAGAGGTGTTAGACCTGTGGGACAGTTCAGTTAGACCAAAGCACACAAATGTTGGGATGTTTGCTGTGATCCATGTTAAGGAATCTCTTCATAATCTGTGGACCCATTAACCATTGCAGATATTTACAGAGTACCACAATAACATGCTGCATGAGCGAACAGAGTCACCAAGTCTTGCTCCACTTAATGGCTTGAGAGTTAGTTGAACAGCATTGTATAATCTTCCAAGCATGTCATGTACTGTTTAAATGTGTAATGTGTTGGGAGACAAGTTGAGCAGGACAGACCCTCAAGAGTGGAAATTGAATGACAGGGTCTTCCAGGAATGGATCCAGTTGTGGAAAACACCAAATAGATGATCTGATGTTGTCCATTTTCACACAATCCTTAACTGTGGGCTCACTTCCGAGCCTCGGAACTGACTCTGTCGTTATTCCAGCTCACACCTTCCAGAAACTCTCGAGCTAGGCTCTACCCATAATATTTCTCACCAAACTTCCTCAGATCTCGTTTGCCTCTCTGTAGTGCCAGACACATTCAAGCAACCTCTCGAGTCTGGCTTTTCTTCTAGCTGTAAGTTAGTTTTTTCCTCATATCTGCCTTTAAATTCTGTTGTGTACTCCCATTTTTTATGTACCTGCTCCTCTATATTCCATTAGGTGTGTGTGAGTGACTTTTTTTCTCTCTTCTACCATTAGGTACTCTGGTGTGATGTCGTCAGTATTATCCCCTTTACCTTTGTGTAACCTCCCTTACCACTGTTGGTAATTTCTCCCCTTTTCTTTTCTGTTGCTTAAAAAAACAAAGAAAAAGTATTTATCATGTTAATCTTTGGCTGCGTGTATGTATTGTGTGTGTCAGGTGGCCTTCACTTCCCTCATGTCTGACAAACCCTCTATAGCCACCTCCGGTTTCAAGAGGTGTCAGAAGTTTGAAAGGAAAATGGCAAATTCAGATGGGCACACTTGTGTTTATTGTCTTGGTGCCTTACCTGCTATTACACCCATGCATATTCCTCTATCAACCCCAGCCACATTTTTTGGAGGCCCTGGTACTGACCCTCCCGTCTTCGACTGTTTCGGTGCCTGTCAGAACTCTTTTCTGGCACCGATAGTTGCCTTGAGCTCCTCTGGTTTGTCGGAACTGGAGACCTCCTGGGCTCAAGGCTTCATTGCCAGTTCCGAGGGGCAGGGTTTGACTTCAGTTCTTTCAGAGGCCTCTTTGGCCCTTGGGACGTAGGTATATGCAAGTTCAACTCTGGCTTCTGCTTGGGAAGCAGCTTCCTTGGTGCAGGGTGGGGCCACAGATTTGAAGGAGTCTGTTCCAGTTCTGGGCTCCCATCCCTCTATGGGGGGGAGGCCTGCCTTCCAGGCTATGGAGAGGGCTTTGTCCATTCTGAACAAACAGTCCATGCATTCTTTGTTGGGCCAAATAACTTGTCCATCCCCTTGACCAGAGCTTCCTCCAGTCTCTTCCCTGGGACAGAGGGCACACAGACATCAGGAGTGAACCACACTGCCTATTTCATCTTCAGATACCTCTCAGGAGCATCCCACCGAAGAAGTTCCTTCAAAGAAGAAGTGCAAGAGAAAGCACTTGGACTCCCCTGAAGAGTTCTTCACCGAGGATACCGATTTGGATGAAGGGGAAGGTTCCCCCAAGCCACTCTGTGATGATTTCTTCTGGGACATCCTAGAAATCCTGAAACTGAAGGGTGGCTAGACCACCATCCAATCTTCCTCAGAGGAATCGGTATACCTAGAGGCTTTTCACAGCCAGCCCTCTAACTCTTGGATCTCTCAGCCTGCTGATGATCTTTTTAAACTGATCATCCAGTGGGCCTGGAAAAATTCCTGATTGGATTCTGTCTGCCCCAAAATATGAGCAACACTGGGCCAGGAGTATTCCTGCAGACGCCATGGTGGTAGTGGCAGCCACTAAAGAGGAACTAGCTAAAGAAACTCCAACTATCTATCCTCCTAACAAGGATTCTAGGACTATGGATAGGTTTGGAAAGCTCGTATATGCTTCAACCTTCATTCTCAGGTCCTTGAATTATATGGCACATTTGATTAGGCTTCAGAGAGAACTGATTAAAGAGCTTTCAGATGCTGTTACAGGAGCAGTAGCTGAAGGGGTCCAAGATAATGTTACATCTTAGCTCTCCACACTTGAATCGATTTCCAATTTGTCCATGAGGCTAATTGCTCATGCAGCTGAAGGGATGACAAAAGCAGCAAGTTCATGCATGGACATTAGGAGACACTCCTAGATGCGCTTATATCACTTTGTGGAACCATTTAAGTTTCATCAACACTCCATTTGATGGATCATCCCTGTTTGGCCCGAAGGTTAGAGAGAGACTAGCCAGATGTGAGAAAGATGGGAAGACCCTTTCTACCATGGGAGTATGTGGGTGTGTATTACGTTAAAGAACTTTTAAAAGTTCGAACGTCATATGGTCGACACCATATGATCGAACTTTTAAAAGTTTGAATGTTTCAACGGAGATCTCCATGCAGTGCAAATGGGAAGATTTCCCTTTCCTACACTGTAGTGCGATCTCGTAGTTGGTATATTTAAAGAGCGGGGGGTGTGGAGGGGGTGCAGGGGGCTTCTTGCCCCCCTGCTTAAAGCAGTCAGGTAGTTTTTCTGTTTGTTTATTTTTTTTTAGCTTTTCGAACTTTTAAAAAGTTTGATCTTATGGCTTCGAACATATGACATTCAAACTTTTAAAAATTTGATGTAATATACACCTGGCGTACGCTTCTCCACTCCTCAACGGCCCTACTTGTAGGAACCAGAGAAGTGGGAGGCTGTGGTTCAAAAGAACCCAAGGACCTTTCCATGACTTGCGTGCCAGTGGCTTTCGCCGAGGCAGAAGAGGAAGTAGTAATGGAAGAAGCCATCTAAGAGGCAGAAGTGGCCCACAGAACCAGTGGTCCAGAGATTCTTTTTCTGGTAACTCCTACCAGCCCTCCTGAAAAGAGGGCCAATTGCCTTCCTGTGTAGGTAGTTTGGTGCAGGGATAATTGTCCCCATCTGCCTGGCTAGAACTGATGACGGGTGAGTGAGTGCAGGGGGTCATTTCCAGAGATTGCAACATTCCCCTTTCAATGAAAGAATAAAAACCAAAAAGATTCCTAGGCATTCTTCCCAGTCACATGGAAGCAGCAGTCTTAGAAATTCAAAAACTACTCAAGAAAAGTCTCATCCAAGGAGTCCCACCAGACCAGAGGAGATCCGGAATTTACTCAAGATTTTTTTTAGTACCAAAGAAAACAGGGGACTGAAGATCGATTTTGGATCTCAGTCAGTTGAGCAAATCAGATCGACAAACCAAATTCCAGATGTTCTTGGTACAGTCAATACTTCCATTCTTGGAAAAAGATGACTGGATGTGCGTGATAGATCTTTAGGATGTGTATTACCACATAAAAATGGACAAGCGCTCCAGAAGATTCCCGTGCTTCCATCTGGGAGCCAATTATTATCAGTTCAGAGCCCCAATGTGTTTACCAAATGCATGGCAATGGTAGCATACATCTCAGACTGCTAGGATTCCGCATATTTCCATATCTAGACAACTGGCTCCTTAACGCTCCTACCAGGCGTCAACTTATAAAGGCACAAAATTACACTCTTCATCTTTTTTCCAGCTTAGGAATCGCTATAAACTACAAAGAATCCCATCTAGAACCATCACAACAACTGGAGTTCATTGGAGC